>NC_069071.1:20166884-20467631 GCF_025698485.1 Gossypium arboreum
AATTGTATGCAGTGTCCTCCAAAAGGGACACAACACACTTCAAACATTCCTCGGGTGTGCATGACAAATCATCTAGCACCCGTGTAGTATTTTCGAGCCAGAACTCGACTCTTTCAGCGTCATCATCAACTTTAGCTCTAAATTCCTCAGCCCCATACTTTCTAAGCTTATCTACAGGGGCTTTACCGACTCTCACCGGTGCCATACCTCGTGGCACATCCTCATCAGGTTGGTTAGGGGGCGGGAGAGGTCTTGGTATATTGGGGCTATTTCTCAGATAATCCCCAAACCATTCATCCCTCATATCAAATAAGGCAGCTCGGACCTCTTCTCAGCCTTCTGACATCAGCCTTTTACTACTAGATACAGCTCGCTATACAGAACCTGGAGCATGGCTCTCGGCTCCCTCGGACTCATCTTGTGCTTGATTGGAAGACATTCACTATATTCAAAATAGTTTAAACAATTAGTTGACGTCACACTATCAACATTCGAATAATGGTATATATAGCGAACTTTAACATCCTCTACGATAGTCCTAGAACTGACCAAACCATAGCTCTGATACTAATAAATGTAACACCCATCACCCGTACCCGACGTTGGGATAGGATTCGAGGCATTACCAGGACTTTACATTTTGAAACGTACCAAATTGGGTCACCAAGTTATACTCAAAATTTAAGCTTTTCATCCATGAATAACTCGTCCCTTATAGAGGCCTTCGAGGCCTATAACATACCTAGAGGCAGTGCGGAACAAATTCAGGTACGTTTGATAAGCCTTGGGCTACTTAGGAATTTTTTTTTCTTAGCATAAAGTGTCACACGCCCGTGTAGGTGGGCCGCGTGGACTCACACGCCTGTGTGACTTGGGGCACGCCCATGCCCTTCACTTGTGGGCAACACTGGCTTATCAACACGGACATGGTACACACCCATGCTGCCTGCCCGTGGACGACACTGTCTTTTTAACATGGCCATGGTGCATGCCCGTGTAGCCTACCCGTGTACAACTTTAAGCTAAAATTTTAATTGCAGGGGAAACACGACCATAGCACACGCCTATGGGAGGTAACCATGTGTCACAAACGGCCTAGACACATGCCCGTGTGTCTAACCATGTGGACTCTAATAGACTATTTTCCAAGCCTTTAGTCACCCATTTCTACTACTTGTGCTTAGTGGTTACCAAAGTCAAAGTAAAACACAATTATATACTTATAAATAATCTTAAACTAGATGTATGGAAACCTCATATCATTGGTTTCATGCATGATAGGTTATTTCCCATTTAGTGTTTATGGGTTCCCATGTCACTTTAATTCATCCAAAATTGGCTCGTTCATGTGACTCATTGCCAATTGGTAACGACCCATCATTTGTAAATAAAACAATGCATAAATTTGTAAGTCATAGCCTACTTCAATTAAGCCAATTTTCGTGGCCATATACAAAGAGATAAACATATTTTTACATGCCTTCATTTGGCAAATCAAATGACACATAGAACAAAATACTCAAAAATACTATACATGCCATTGATAAAAAAAAACAAAGTCTTTATACAAAAGCTTGACTAGTTGATAGTGTGTTGACTCTCCAATCGTCTTCCAATCCGTTCGAGTCCTCAAGCTCTGTGAGACAGGGAAAAAGAGAAGGGTAAGCATTTACATGCTCAGTAAACTGAATAACCGGAAAGTAAACTTATCGAGCAATTAGCAAACATCCATATTTAAATTATGAAATCATCAATTATGAAACGATTCCCTATCACATGCACTCAATCAATGAGTTAGTGACATAACAAAGCATCATGTAATTTCTGTAGATGATCTTATCATTCATCATCTTATTGAAATACATCATATTGATCCTGTTGAGTTTCTAGGAGATCTCGATAGAATACCTATTATCCGTCAATTCTTACGGATGATCATTTCACATATATGCACTCCTACGAACCTCACATCTCATGGCCGGATTACCAGTCCAGGCTAAATCCCAATATCATGAACTCATACGATGATGTCGGGATTACCAGTCCAGGCTAAATCCCTTATAATGACAAACACCCTTAATGAGCTCAGATTTGAATTACTAGTCCAGGCTAAATCTAGACCCTAATCAGATTACCTGTCTGAGCTAAATATATAATGCACACATATTCTTCGAGAGGCTTGATCATTCAAGGAACACCCGTCTGGGCTAGATACTTTTCATACTTGAGATCATAGATTACCCGTCCGGGCTAAATCCTTACTGCAACACATGCAGGATCTCAGTTCACATGTCAAACAGGGTTTGTCCATAGAATTTCCTTTTTCAACCTCAACTGAGACATTTTTCACACGTTATCATCAAATATGTATTTCTAAGATATTTCATGCCAATAATAAATGCAATCATCATGAATTCATAAATCATACAATTATGCATATTAGGGGTTTACTCTAAGTTATCCAAACTTACCTGGAATTCTTTTTGGAGTTGTGTTTCAGTTATTCTGAAACCTTGCATTTACCTCGATCGACCTCTGGAATTTGTTCATCGGGGTCAATAATAATAAAATTAATTAATTAATACACTACATTATACATTTCAAATTTAATATCTACCCCCAGTCTAAATGACCGTTTTTCCCCTAACCTTTCATATTTTTACAATTTAGTCCCTAGACTCGTATAATGAAACACATGCACTTTCTATCTTACCCAAGCCTACCCGACCACTTTTCCTTCTTATGGTAGCCCATATTTTCCATTATCTTCTCATTTCTACCACACATTTACATCTTTTGCAAAATAGTCCCTATAAGGGTTTTTCATGAAAATCAACTAGGAAAAGATGTCTAATACACATTCATCTTTCATATTCCTCCATAATCCATCAAAATAAAAGCAACTCATGCATGGGTAAATTTTTAAACATGAACCCTAGCATGAAATATGGGTAGAAATGGAGAGAACAAGCTACCGGGATTTTAAAAATACAAAGAACATTAAAAACGAGGCTTGAGAGCACTTACTATTGAGCTTGGAAAGCTTGAAAACCCTAGCTATGGAAACCCTAGAAATTATGACTGCATGGAGAAGAAGAATGGCTGATTTTTGGTTCATTTTTCCCATTTTATTTCACTTAAATGCCAAATGACCAAAATGCCCTTAAGCCCTTTCTTTGGAATTTCATCCATGCAAGCCCATTTTTGTCCAAAAATTTAAAAATTGGGCAAAATGCTCCCCAAGACCTTATATTTTATAATCTAAAGCAATTTCATGCAAGTTTCTTCTAGAAATCAAGTTTTTCAATTTATTCAATTTAGTCCCTAATTTCCAATTGAACACCTTACTCGAAGAATTTCTTCATGAAACTTTAACATATGCATATACTCATATTCTAGGCCTCATAATAATCATAAAATAAATATTTTGATGTCGGATTTGTGGTCCTGAAACCACTATTCCGACTAGGCCCTATTTTGGGATGTTACATTTTGTTTTGGAATTTTTTATGATTTTGAGTAGTTATGAGTAAATTGAAAAAATAATAAATTAAGGGACTTAAATGTGAAAAAAAATGAAATATATGGACTTGTATGAACACAAGGAAGATTTGGCATAAGCATGGTATACTCAAATTTTGCATGTTTTGTGTTTTGTGCAATTTGGACTAAATTGTAAAAAGTGTAAAATGTCAGGGGTGAAATGAAAATTTGCCCATTTATGTGTTTTTGGACTAAATTGAGTGAAAATATGTTTGAACGAATTTAATTTGAATATGTTTAGATCAAGAACCAAAGAAATCGTATTTGGATCGGGGGAAAACTAAAGTTGTCGACTAGGCGTCCCGTTTCGATTTTCATCATCCGAGGTAAGTTTATAAGCAAATAGATTTTGTTAATTTTAAATAAATATGAGTTCTATATTCTGAAATGAATTATTTGAAAATATATATATATATATATATATATATCTGTGTGTGTGTGTGTTAGCTGAATGTAAATAAGCTTGGGAGCTATGTTAACGAATTTGTTTCGACTGATTTATGACATCTGAAAGCCCTGTACAAACCATAGGATTTCGATATGTGTTTTCATGGAAGAACACATCTGGGACGTTGGCATCGATATATGTGTTTTCATGTAAGACCACGTCTGAGACGTTGGCATTGATATGTGGTTACAAGTAAGACCATGTCTGAGACATCGGCATCGTATTTGATTTGCATAAGACCCTGTCTGGGACAGTGGCATTGATATGAGATAGCATGAAGACCACGTCTGGGACGTTGGCATTGTATGGTATATGTGATTATTTAAGTATCTTATTCAATTTTGAATGGTTCAATGGGCAATGATAAGTTATGAACAAAGGTGTAAAATGTAATGCCCCAAAAATCTAAATATTTATTTTTGTGTGTTGTGATGCATAAATGCGTATCTGCTTCAGTGGTTGAGTGTTCTAAGGGGTATTGGAGAAGTTTTAGGTTCAAGCTTTGGCTTGTACAAAACTTTGTTTTTTGCTTGTTTAAACCCTGTCTCCTGAAAGTAGGGTTCTTAAATAAATATGGTTAGGATGTGTCATAAAAAGCTTGTTGGTTCAAGGGATAGTGACGTGTTACTTCTGCTAGGAGACCTGAGTTTGAGTCTTTGTGGTGTGCAAAGGGGGTTCTTTTTGCTGCTTTGCCTTCTGAAAGGTTGAATGCTAGTGGGATACTAATTTGCATGGGCGGTTGAGAGTGTTGGGGGAAGTGGGAAGTGTTTAGCCAAATTCAAAGAGGGTTTTAGGGAGAGATTTTAGGAGAGAATGAGGGAGGTTGAGGTAAGGGAGTTGTCTGCCAAAAGTGGAACTCTCGTTGTGCCAAAAATTGGTCTTAGGCAAGTAGTGCAAAAACTGTTTAGTTTTTCTTTTGGTTTCAGTAACAATTGCTCTATTGTTCTCTTCATTTTTTGTTGGTTGTGCCTTTGATAGCTAATTATTTCATTGACCATTCGGGTTTCTGCCTTTTGTGATTGAGGTGCATTTTGGTTATTCTTATGCTAAGCCGGTTCTTCTTCCTACTCTCTTGGTCGAATGTCTTCTGTCCCCTTCTCTGACTTTGGTCGATTCTCTCTTCTTTCTTCCTCTCAATAATTCTTTCCTCTCTCAACCTCTCACTTCTGACCTCTTGCATTTTGGCCTACATTGCATCTTCCCTTCTTACAAACGTTCCTCCTTTGACCGAATGTTGTCTGGTAAGTTTTGCCCTACTGTTTCCGTTTCGACTTTACTGGTATGGGCACCATTTCTTTCTTCTGCTTTGTTTTATAATTGCTACCCCCTTATTTATTGTTCCAGATTAATTCTCTCTTCCACTGATTTCTCTGTTTCTGATACTATTGGTTCTACCCTACGTGAGTCAGACTGGTAAGTCAGTTGCTAATGATGGAAGTCTTGCCTCAATCGGTTAGTTTGTATTTATTTTATTAAGTTCTAACTTTTGCCTCATCAATTGTGCTTGGCAGCTACTAATCGTAACGAAAGGGAACTATTTCCGGAGTATTAGACTACGTCTGTTTCGGAGCGGTGCAGTTCATTTCAGAAGTGGTGCGTACCTAGAGTGTAACACCCCTAACCCGTATCCGTTGCCGGAATGGGTTACGAGGCATTACCAAATAAATACCAATTAAATTGACTTTTCTTACATCTCAAACCACCAAGAATATCATAACATTAAATACTTATCAAAATCAAATAATCATATTCCATAAATATCAAATTCGAACCAAACTTATATATGTATATATATAAAATAATGTTCACATATTTAAAATTTTCAAAGTTTGTTTCTTTATATCAATCACCTTAATGCCATTTTTTTTTATTAAACAGTACTCCATCATAACGCATCACTGCATACATCAAATATATGCCAATATCCATTTCATTAATTGTATATCAAACAAATTAATTATCAACATCTGTATGAACTCACATTAAAACCAAATGAAATCATATTGCATAATTTAATATACAATTACACATACAATTTAAACATACTATAACATTGCCAAATATATTGATATTCCACAAATATATAGTATGTAACCTACCCCAAAGTTAAAGGCCAAACTAACATTTGAGTACAAGCTAAAAGAATTAACGAAATCAATCATGAAACACATTCATTACTTACCATTTAATAACTGAATTTATCAAACTAATAAACTACCATCCATCACTTTAATTATATTACATTTCATAATTCCATCATTAAAATTTATTATACTAAATACATATTATACTTACTATCTTTCATAGCCAAAACATGTTACTTAAAACCACACATACATTCAAATTTTCCATCACCAAAATACAAAAACATAATTCATTAAACATTTTAATCAAGATCATATAAGACTAAATTTTAGCATAATAAGCAAAACCAATTGCGTATCACATGGTACCTAGCACAACATCGCACATACTAGGCTCATAACTACATAACCAAGGTGAACACCAACCAAATTTAACATGACTGAATTTAACATCAAGCCATTTTCGTATGTCTATTATACAAATCAAAATCAAACATTTCCAAAACACTTTCTAGCCTATACATGCCATAGTTTGAGTTCAAATATTTAAATACCAAAGTCGTAGATAGTGTGAAGAACTTTGCTGACGATTCCCGAGCAGGCATGTGAACCCAAAATCTATAAAATAGAACAAACATAACACACAGAGTAAGATAATGTAACACCTCATACCCATGTTCTAAGCAGGAACAAGGTACGGAATATTACAGATCACGAAAAAATGAATTCACACATTTACCTGACCTTACATAATTAATTCTTCTAGCTTGAACAAAAATAGATAACATTAATAGATATACATAAATACAAGTAAATTATCAAATTTTGAAAAGTAATATTTTAAACCAAATTAATTATAACATATAACAAAATGATTCAGCCCTCTATACATGCCATAATTCCAAAATAGTGTTTACAAAGTACCAAAAAGTATTGATAGTGTGGATGGGTCTCCGACGATCTCCAAATCCTGAGCTGGCTTAGTAACTCTATAAGGTAAGAAAAAGAAAAGAAGATAAGCATATAACTTAGTAAGTAAGTACGAAATTGATATATACAATTTATCAAAGTAAAACAATCATACTAGTATATAATCACATATTCAGATGACAATTTTTTTCGAGTCCCGATTTTAAAAAATATATATCTCGAGCTACAAGACTAAAAATTCAATTCCATAAATTTTCCCTGAAACTAGACTCATATGTATACTTACTAATGTTTTTCTAGAATTTTTGGTCAGGCCAATTAGTACAGTTTATTAGTTAAAGTCTCCCCTGTTTCAGGGTATGACTACTCTGACCCCTCTGAACTACAAACCAAATTTCTCCCTGTACAGAAATCCAATGACCATGCCGTTTGTTTCTATTAAAAATATACTCAATAATGAATCCATGAATATAAAGTATGACTCTTAATAATTTTTTTACAATTTATGGTGAATTTATAAATTCAGAACAGGGGATCTCAAATTCATTCAGACTCTGTTTCACAAGAATTCAAATATCACACAATATAGAATTCTTTTGCTTCCCCTGCTTCTTTTATAATTGAGCTTTATTTTCATATATCATTTGCATTTTTATTCAACTTCCACGATTTTTGGTAAATTTTTAAAATCATGTAACTGCTGCTATCCAACACTGTTTTATTTCTAACATTCACTCTTGCATAATTCCACCTAGTCCTTTTTGTTATACTAGAATTCACTCAATTATCGAGCACATAGCTCCTAACTTTTCATATATTACCACTTTATCAATTTTCCCCGTTGAACTCAACGGAAAAATAACAAATATACCATTGTTTACACATATTTCCCCCTTCCACACTTATAGCCGAAGCTATCTGATACGCATAGTAGCCTGCACTTAGTACTACACATGCGACCAACAATCCGGTACACGTAGTAGCCTGCATTTAGTACTACACACGTGACCTCACCATCTGATACAAGTAGTAGTCTGCACTTAGTACTACACACGTGATCGAAGTCATTGAGTACGCATAGTAGCCTGCACTTAGTACTACACATGCGACTTAACAGTATGGTACACGTAGTAGCCTGCACTTAGTACTACACACGTGTACTCAAATGGGTCATTCGTATTGTTCCTGTTCCGAAGGTTCAACCGGGAAAATCTTTCCTTTTTCATTGTTAACACTTATTCACAATCTAATTAAATTTGCAAATTTCCATCATTTAATTGTTCTATGGACAGCCACCAATTCATATGATAACAACATAAAATAACATAAAAAAATTTGATAAATTATTCATGTACGAACTTACCTCGGTGAAAACTTTAGAAATGTTATAATTTAGTCCGAAAGCTTTTCTTTTCCCCGATCACGATTGATTCCACGTCTTTCTTGATCTATAAAAACACATTTAGTTCATTTAACACTCATACTATTTATTCAATCCAAAATCACATTATGGAGAAATTACGTTTTTGCCCCCTAACTTTTACAAAATTATAATTTTGCCCCTAGGCTCGGGAATTTAATTTGAGCCCTTATTCTTATGTTTTATGACATGCTGATCATTTTTCCCTTCTATGACAGCATCAAATTCACACTCTAACATGCACTTGTGACTATTAGGTATTTTTACCGATTAAGCCCTTTTACTCATTTTCACTTAAAACCGAGTAGCACAAGTTGTCTAACATAATTTAAAACCTCATATTCTAGCATAAAACACCAAACTACACAAATTTCACCAATGGGTATTTTTCCAAATATCAACCCTAGGTCGAATTATTGCTAACATAAGCTAAATCGAGCTACCAGGATTCCAAAAACGTAAAGAACATTAAAAACGGGGCTTGGAATCACTTGCTATGGAGCTTGAAAGCTTGAAACAAACCCTAGCTATGGAGAACCCTTGAAATTTCAGCCTAATGAAGATGATGGACAAAAATTGGCTTTTAATTTTGTTTTTAATTCATTTTAATAACTAAATGACCAAAATGCCCTTACTACTAAACTTTCCAAAAATTCCATCCATGTCCAATTTTTGTCCATAGACTTAGAAATTGGTCAAATTGCTATTTAAGACCTCCTCATTAATATTCTAAAGCAATTTCATACTAAAAACTTCTAGAATGCAAGTTTTGCAAATTATTCGATTTAGTCCCTAATCTCAACTTAAGCACTTTATGCATAGAATTTCATCATGAAATTTTCACACAATCATGCAATCATATCATAAACCTCAAAATAATTATAAAATAATTATTTTTATCTCGAATTTGTGGTCACGAAACCACTATTCTGATTAGGCCCTAATTCGGGATATTACAACTCTCCCCCCTTTAAGGATTTTCGTCCTCGAAAATCTTACCTGTAAATAGATGTGGGTATTGGTTTCTCATAATTTCCTCAGGTTCCCACGTAGCCTCTTCTATTCCATGTCTATGCCACAATTCTTTCACTAAGGCTATACTTTTATTTCTCAACTGTTTAATTTCCCGAGCCAAAATCTTTATTGGTTCCTCCTCATAGGTCATATCCGGTCGAATTTCAATTTCTATCAGAGGAATCACATGTGAAGGATCAGAACGGTAACGTTGCAGCATCAAGACATGAAACACATTATGAATCTTTTCCAACTTGGTTGGTAAGGCTAGCCGATAAGCCACTGGTCCAACTCTTTCAATAACCTTATAAGGCCCAATGAAACGCGGACTCAACTTGTCTTTTCGGCTACACCTTAAAATTTTCTTCCGCGGAGATACCTTTAGAAAAACTTTATCACCCACTTGGAACTCGATCTCTTTTCTCTTCAAATCCGCATATGACATTTGTCGATCTGAAGCAGCTTTCAGACAATCATGAATCACTTTTACTTTTTATTTAGTTTCTATAATCAAGTCAACTCCGTGAATCTGTTTCTCACTGAGCTCGGTCCAATACAAAGGAGTCCGACACTTGCGACCATACAATGCTTCGTATGGTGCCATCTGTATGCTCGATTGAAAACTATTGTTGTAGGCAAATTCGACCAAAGGTAAATATTTCTCCCAACTGCCTTGAAATTCTAAAACACAACATCGGAGCATATCCTCGAGTACCTGAATTACTCTTTCGAATTGACCGTCAGTTTGTGGATGAAATGCGTTACTGAAATTCAATTTCGTACCCAAAGCTTCTTACAACTTTTTTCAAAACCTCGAAGTAAATCTCAGATCTCTATCCGAAATAATAGACATAGGTACTCCGTGTAATTTCACAATTTCAGAAATATATAATTCAGCCAACTTATCAAGGGAGTCGTCGGTACGTACTGGCATAAAGTGAGCCGATTTTGTTAATCTATCAACCACAACCCAGACTGCATTTTTCTTTTTCGAAGTCAGAGGCAACCCTGTCACAAAATCTATCGTAATTCTGTCCCATTTCCACTCGGGAATCATCACTGGTTGAAGTAAACCTGAAGGTACCTAGTGTTCAACTTTCACTTGCTTGTAAATCAAGCATTTTGCTACAAACTCAGAGATATCTCTCTTCATACCGTTCCACCAATATATTTTCTTCAAGTTGTTGTACATTTTCGTACTACCAGGATGAACTTGCAAACAACCATTGTGTGCCTCATGTAAAATATTCTGAATCAACTCAGCATCTTTCGGTATACATACTCGATCACGGAACATTAAGCAACCCTCTGGTCCAATTCGAAAGTCTGAGTTACAATCCAATTCACACTGAGCTCGCTTGGCTCGCAATTCCCTGTCATTCTTCTGAGCTTCACAAATTTGCTGCAGAAATAGCGGCCTAATTCTTAACTTAGCCAAAATCAAACCATTATCAGACATAGCCAAATTTGTACCCATAGCTCTCAAAGTAAACAAATATTTTCTACTTAAGGCATCTGCGACTACATTCGCTTTCCCGGGATGATAATCAATTATTAATTCATAATCCTTTAATAATTCAAGCCATCTCCGTTGTCGTAAAACTTTTGTGATCAGTAAAGATTCGGTATTTCTCATCGTATAAATAATGACGCCAAATCTTCAAAGCAAAGACAATGGCGGCCAACTCTAAATCATGCGTCGGGTAATTTTTCTCATGCGGTTTCAATTGTCTTGAGGCATAAGCTACTACTTTACCTTCTTTCATTAAAACACAACCAAGACCAATTGATGACGCATCACTATAGATCACAAATTCTTTCCCCGACTCGGGTTGCACTAACACTGGTGCTTTGGTCAACCACTCTTTCAACTTCTCAAAACTTTGTTGACACTCTTCAGTCCAATCAAATTTAACATTCTTTTGCAACAGCTTAGTCATAGGAGAGGCAATCATTGAAAATCCCTTGACAAAGCGTCGATAATATCTAGCAAAGCCCAAAAAGCTTCTAACCTCAGATACATCTTTTGGCGGTTTCCAATTAACAATTGCCGAAACTTTGCTCTGATCAACCCGAATACCATCACCCGAAACTACATGTCCCAAAAATCTGACTTCATGAAGCCAAAATTCACTTTTACTGAATTTAGCAAACAATTTCTTTTCTCTTAGAATCTGTAATACCATTCTTAAATGTTCAGCATGCTCGGACTCGTTTCGAGAATAAATCAGGATATCATCTATGAACACAACCACAAACCTATCCAAGTATGGCCGAAAGATTCGATTCATCAAATCCATAAAGATAGCCGGAGCATTGGTTAAACCAAAGGGCATCACAAGAAATTCGTAGTGTCCATACCTCGTTCTGAAAGCGATTTTTGGCACATCCGACTCTTTAACTCTCAGCTGATGGTAACCGAATCTCAAATCAATCTTTGAAAACACTGTCGCCCCTTTTAACTGGTCAAATAAATCATCGATTCTCAGTAACGGATACCTGTTCTTTATCGTCACCTTGTTGAGCTGTCGATAGTCAATACAAAGTCTCATAGATCCATCCTTTTTCTTTACAAACAACACGGAGGCTGTGACAGCCCTAATTTGACCCTAGTCGGGAAGTGGTTTCGGGACCACAAAACCAAGTCATAAAAATAATTAACTGTTATATTCTATGCTTATTATATGCGCACATGCATATGTGAAAGTTTCATGCTCTAATTTTGTCATTTGTATATGAAATTATTAAATAGGACTTATGTGAAATAATTGTGGAAGGTGATAGGCAATTTTAAAAAGGGGGTCTATTAATGAATGTCACAAAAGGTTTGGACTTGCATGTCAAATATACATTTTTGTTTATAGTGGCCGGCCATGATGATGCTTTTATATTAAATATATGTATTAATTATTAGTTAAATGGCTTTATACTTTATAATATAGATGAATAAAATAAAATAATAATAGAAACAATGGTAAAGAAAACAAAGTCTCAGCTTTGTTCTTCTTAGACAAATCTAAAGAAAGAAAAAAAAATGGAGCAAGACATTCGGCCATTTGAATCATAAGGAAGGTTAGTAAATTGTGTTAGGTTTTTTTTTTAAATTCTAGCTTGTTTTAGGATAATCATCATGTTTCTTACTTAGGCCATGTTAAAATTTTGGATTTGGGTGGTGAATGGAGCATTCGGCCATGGTTGTTAATGAAGAGATTGGATTATTTTCTTTTTGATGAATAAATGTTGATGAGAGAAGTTTGAACTAGTTAAAAGTTTAATTTGATAGTATTTATATGTGTAATAGCCGAACTTGGACTTGTTTAGTTACTTGAATAAATGTTTTGTAGTTAAATGCTAAAATATGAGTATTGGCGTTTAGATGATTTGAAAAGAAAAGGGTAGATGTTTGAATGTCTAAAGGTTCGGTATTGTACATGAATTCTAATGGTATGATTTTGTAAATTGCCGAATGAGCTATAGGAGTTCGAAAATGGTTTAATTTTCATGTTTAAATTCGGTTATATCCAATCATGGTTGGAGTTATTTTGATATGCATAGTATAAGGTATGTATGATTTGTGTTTTGGTTTCATAACTATACATGTTTAAATGATATAAATGCAAAGAGTTGTGAAATAGTAAATTGTAGTAAATCTGCTTGGGACAGCAGCTGTAATGTGATTTTGGAAAATCACCATAAATTGTGGGAGTGGAGTTAGAAGCTAAATAAACTATGTAATTAAAGCTTAATGAGTATAGTTTCAAAAGAAATCAACGAGAACATATTTTGACTTCTGTACAATTAGAAATTTGATTCGAAGTAAAGGGTGGTCAGATTAGTGAAACAATGAAATAGGGGAAACTTTAAGAAAAATCTGGTATTGATTGGACAAGCTAAAAATTATGAAAATTTTATGGATAAAAGATATATGAGTCTATTTTCAGGGAAATTTTACAGAAATTGATTTGGAGTTTCGTAGCTCCAATTATAAATAATTTAGTGACTGTTGCTCAGGAAGACAGCTTATTGTGAATTTGTGATTATGTGGTAAATATTGATAAAAATTTGTTAACGAGTTGCTTAATGTTTTCTTATAAACTTACTATGATCTATATGTGTGAAAGTCGTATATATATATATATATATATATATATATATATATATATATATTCTGAAAGTAATACTTGAATAGTCGAATAATGACTAGTTTAAAATTGTTGAATTTAAGCTCAAGAGCATAGAGAACCAAGGTTGGACAAGGGAAAAGAGAAAGTAGTTGAATAGCCGATCCGAGACTATTCGAAAATATTCGAGGTAAGTTTTGAGTAGTCACCTTTAGTATATAATTGATGATGCCTTGATATGTGATATTTATTGTGACAACCCGAATTAGGGCCTAATCGGAATAGTGGTTTCGTGACCACAAATCCGAGATAGAAATAATCGTTTTATAATTATTTTTGGGTTTATGATATGATTTCATGATTTCGTGAAAATTCCATGATGAAATTCTGTGCATTTCGCGCTTAAGTTGAGATTAGGGACTAAATCGAATAAATTGTAAAACTCGTGTTTTAGAAGTTTTTAGTATGAAATTGCTTTGGGATATTAACTAGGAGGTCTTAAATAGAAATTTGACCCATTCTTAAGTTATGGACAAAAGTTGGACATGGAGGGAATTTTTTTGAAAGTTTAGTAGTAAGGGCATTTTGGTCATTTGTATATTAAATGAAATAAAATGGGAAAAATAACACAAAATTGGTTATCATCTTCATTAGTTGCTGCTGAAAATTGCTCTCCTCCATAGCTAGGGTTTCTTCAACTTTCAAGCTTCATAGTAAGTGAATTCAAGCCCCGTTTTTAATGTTCTTCACATTTTTTAAATCCTCGTAGCTCGGTTTACTTATTTCTACCATTAGTTCGAGTTAGGGTTTATGTTTAAAACTTTACCCATGAATGATAGGCATGTATTTTGTTGTTTGATGGTAGAATATGAATGTTTGAAGTTAGAGGAACGATCTTTTCTAAGCGATTTTTAACGAAAACGAGCAAAACGACATAATCGATAAAAATACCTATTGTTCATAACTATGTGTTAGAGTGAGAATTTGATGTTGCCATAGAAGAGAAAAATGATCAGTAGGTCATTAAACATAAGAATAAGGGCTGAAATTAAATTTCCGAGCCTTTGAGAAAAATCGTAATTTTGTAAAAGTTAGGGGGCAAAAATGTAATTTTTGTATAATGTGATTTTTGGATTAATATAAATAGTTTGAGTGTTAAATGAGCTAAATATGTTGTTATAGATCAAGAAAGGTGTGGAATCGACCTCGAACGAGGAAAGGAGAAAGTTTTGGACTAAATTGCAAAATTCCCATATTTTGCACCGAGGTAAGTTTGTATGTAAATAATAAATTAATTTCAATTACATTTTTATATTTCAGCTTATTATATATATATTAGCTGATGTTGAAGTATAAATCGACTATTGAAAGAATGGAAATAAGTAATATAGAGAGATCCCGGTTGAACATTCGGAAAAATCGAATAAAATAGACGGAGCGTATCTAGGTCACATGTATGGTGCCGAGTGCACATCATGTGTACAAGAAGGCTACGAGATACTATATAGTAGCTAGGTCACATGTGTGATACGGGATGTATCCCATGTAGACAAGAGAGCTACGTGAGAGATAAATGTAGCTAGGTCGCATGCGTGATTCCAAGTGAAGGACACCATGTAGACAAGAGAGCTACAAGACAAATCGGCTAGGTCGCATGAGTGGTACTAAGTGTTCACCATGTGTACAAGAGAGCCGAACTAAATGAAATATGATGGTGGGGTTGTGTGCTGAAACCATCAAGTATGGAGGATTAATGCAAATTGTTCAACGGGATGGTTTTGTGGTGACATTGTAGTCATCGACCTACACTTGTGATGTATGAAATGTGGTGAAAATGATTTGTGGTATATATATATATGTAAGTTAAAATGAGGTTAGTATAAAGAATGTGTGAAAGAGTGAAATTAGCATTAAAACTGTTTTGGACAGTAGCAGTGACGTGATTTTGAAAATTCACCAAAAATAGAAGGAATTTAATTAGAGGTTGAATGAGATGTGACATTAAAGCTTAATGAGTCTATTTTCATATAAAAGAAACACAGCAAGCAAAGGAATTCTATATTTTGAGATATTTAAAATTGTGTGTGACTTACTCAGGATGACTATGTGATCCCCTGTTCCAAATTTTAAAAATCATTAAAAATTGTACAAGACAAATTAAGAAATATAGTTTATATGCCTAAATTCCTTATTGAGTCTAGTTTTAAATGAAATAGGTTTCATGGTTATTTTAATTGTTTACTGAGATAAATTCAATTCGTAATGAACAGAGGTCAGATCAGTTGAGCTGTGTAACAAGGGAACTTTAACTAATAAACTGTACTAATTGGCTGATCCAAAAATTCTAGAAAAAAATTAGTAAGATGTTTTATGAGTCTAAATTCAAGAAAATTTTACGGATTTGAATTTTGAGTTTTGTAACTCGAGTTATGATTTATTTAGTGATCATGACGCAGGAGGGACAGCTTGATCAAATTGGAGTAAACAACAATTAAAAATATGATATAATTGAGTTATGTTGTAAACATATTAGATCTCTTATTTGTTATTTATATACTTACTTATTAAGCTATAAGCTTACTTTCTTTTCTCTCCTTTGTCTTATAGTGTCATCTAGCTAGCACAGGAGTCAAAGATCGTAAAAGATCCGCCCGCACTATCAATACTATTGGTATCTGAACTCAACATTTTAAAAATATGGCATGTATAGCAGACTTAGTTATTTTGTTATGTGTCATAATTGTCTAGGTTCAAATTACTACTTATAGTATCAAACTAATCATTTTGTACGAAGCCTTTGAAGTTGGTTTGTATTGTTAATGGCATATGTTATAATGATCAAATTGCACGCCATATTTTTGTTGGGTTTTGTTTAATAGTATATACTATAATTTGTTAATACCTCGTACCCTGTTCCGGTGACGGATACGGGTAAGGGGTGTTACATTTAGTGGTATCGGAGCTATGGTTTAGTTGGTTCTCGGACTAATAAAGTGTGTGTAAAAGTCTAGTTATACATGCCATAAAAATATTGTGATAGTGTGGTGACTCCTGATTATTCTAAACTGTGTTTTGTTTTAATATAGTAATGGATCCTGAAGGAACTGCGGCTGATGATGCTACTAGTAATGCGCCGGCTCCCACACAAGGGACCGCGCCTGTGGAAAGTAGACCTGAGACATTGAGACAGGGAGATGAGGCTAGGGATGCCTTTCTCCAAATGATGAACAATTGGTATACTGAATTTATTAGAGCAAATCCAAATGCTCAACCTCCTGCACCCCCTCCTATACCTCAAAGTGATTCTCAGAATCGCTCAAGGCATAGATTTGGTAAGAATGAACAAGCCTCCAGTTGACAAGATTCGAAAACAAGGGGCCGAAGAGTTTAGAGCAAAGGTCGATGATGATCCTGAGAAAGCGAAAATATGGCTTGAAAATTCTACCCGTGTATTTGATGAGCTCTCATGTACACCCGAGGAGTGCTTAAAGTGTGCTGTATCACTTTTGAGGGATTCGGCCTACCACTGGTGGAAGACTTTGGTAGCAGTGGTGCCAAAAGAAAGAGTTACTTGGGATTTCTTCCAGGAAGAATTTAGAAAGAAATACATAAGTCAGCGATTTATTGATCAAAAACGGAAGGAATTCCTTGAATTGAAGCAGGGCAAGATGTCTGTGGTAGAGTATGAACGCGAATTTGTGAGACTCAACAAGTATGCCCAGGAATGTGTGTCCACCGAGGCCATTATGTGCAGAAGGTTTGAAGATGGGCTAAATGAGGACATTAAAGTGCTTGTAGGAATTTTGGAGTTGAAAGAATTTGTAGTATTGGTTGATCGAGTTCTTAAAGCCGAAGAATTGAACAAAGAATGAAGAAAAGCTGCTATTGAGGCTCGAGATGCCAGAAAAAGGCTGATAAGTAAGCCATTTCAATCTCAATCAAAGAGGTCCAAAGAGACAAACCCTCGAATGACAGTTTCAACTGGGGATTCACATAGAGATCGAGGTAGAGCATATTCGGGGTCTAAAGCTCAAGCTACTTCGGTGGCAAGTGTGGGTAATGTGCGACCTAGAAAGCCATAGTGTCAGCAATGTGGCAGGCAACATTATGGTGAGTGTTGGGGAACTGAGCGAGCTTGTTTCAGGTGCGGTTCTTGCGAGCATTTTATTAGAGATTGTCCAGAGAAAGCTAAAGAAGAAAGATTTCAGAGTGCTAGACAGAATACCACCGCTAGTAGAGGTAGACCACTGAGAAATCTGGAGGTGGGACTAGCAAGAAAAGCTGCGATGAAAGATTCAATGGCAAGATCGAAGCTAGAGCACTGCTAGAGCTTATGCTATACGTGCCGAGAAGATGCATCATCTCCGATGTCATTCCTGGTATATTTTCTCTTTATGATACTATTGTTATTGCATTGATTGATCTCGGGTCCACTCATTCCTATATTTGCATGAATTTAGTATCTAATAAAAAGTTGCCTGTTGAGTTTACTGAGTTTACGATTAAAGTGTCGAACCCCTTAGGCCAATATGTGCTAGTTGACAAGGTTTGCAAGAATTGCCCATTAATGATTCAAGGTCACTGTTTTCCGGCTAATTTGATGCTGTTACCATTTGATGAGTTTGACGTTATCTTGGGAATGGACTGGTTGACATTGTATGATGCCAAGGTAGATTGTAAACTAAAAACACTAGAGTTGAAATGTGAAAATGGAGAAATTTTGTGGGTTGAAACAGATGAATCAAATAAATTGCCTATGGTGATTTCGCACATGTCTGCACAGAAATACATGAGGAAATGGTGTGAAGCTTATCTGGCTTATGTAATGAATACTGAGTTGCCTCAACTAAATTTTGAATCAGTACCAATAGTCTGTGAGTTTCCAGATGTATTTCCAGAGGAATTGCCTGGGTTGCCTCCGAACAGAGAGATAGAGTTTGCCATTGATTTGTTGCCGGGAACTGCACCGATCTCGATTGCTCCATATAGAATGGTTCCGACTGAATTAAAAGGATTGGAGCTCAGTTGCAGGAGTTAACAGACAAGGGATTTGTGAGACCGAGTTTCTCTCCATGAGGTGCTCCTGTATTGTTCGTAAAGAAGAAGGATGGTTCAATGAGACTTTGTATTGATTACCGTCAGCTTAATAAGGTGACTATAAAGAACAAGTACCCATTGCCAAGGATTGATGATTTATTCGATCAGTTAAAGGGGGACATAGTGTTTTCAAAGATCGATTTGAGGTCTGGTTACTACCAGTTGAGAGTTAAGGAGTCGGATGTGCCGAAAACTGCCTTTAGGACAAGGTATGGACATTATGAGTTTCTTGTGATGCCTTTCGGCTTAACAAATGCTCCAGCTATATTTATGGACTTAATGAATTGGATCTTTGGGCCATATTTGGATAAGTTTGTAGTAGTGTTTATAGATGACATTCTAATTTATTCTCGAGATGAGTCCGAACATGCGAACACTTGAGAACCATATTGCAGATCTTGAGAGAAAAGAAACTGCTTGCTAAGTTCAAGTAAAAGTGAGTTCGGCTTCGTGAAGTCGGATTTTTGGGAGATATAGTCTCAGGTGATGGTATTCGGGTGGATCCAAGCAAGATTTCTGCGATCGTTGATTGGAAACCGCCAAGAATGTATCCGAGGTTAGAAGCTTTTAGGCTTAGCCGGGTATTATAGACGTTTTGTTGAGGATTTTCGATGATTGCCTCTCCTATGACTAAGTTGTTGCAAAAGAATGTTAAGTTTGAATGGACTGATAAATGTCGTGAGTTTTGAAAAGTTGAAAGCACGATTGATGAAGCACCAATTTTAGTACAGCCCGAGCCAGGGAAGGAGTTCGTAATTTATAGTGATGCATCCTTGACAGGCCTTGGATGTGTGTTGATGCAAGAGGGTAAAGTGGTAGCTTATGCTTCGAGACAGTTAAAACCGCATGAGAAGAACTATCCTACACATGATTTGGAATTGGCCGCTATTGTCTTTACCTTGAAGATTTGGCGACATTATTTGTATCGTGAAAAATGCCGAATTTTTACTGATCACAAAAGTTTGAAGTATTTGATGAATCAAAAGGATTTGAATCTGCTGACGAGAGGAGATGGCTTGAATTATTAAAGGATTATGATCTAGTGATTGATTATCATCCGGAAAAGCAAATGTGGTTCTTGGCGCCTTGAGCGAAATTTCTTTTTACTTTGAGAGCCATGAATACGGGGTTAGCATTGTCGATGATGGGTCAATCTTAGCGAGATGAGGCTAAACCGTTATTTCTCCAGTTGATTTGTGATGCTCAAAAGAACGATAGTGAGTTGCGAACCAAGAGAACTCAATGCGAATCGAGTTACGACTCGATTTTCGAGTTGGATCGGATGACTGTTTGATGTTTCGAAACAGGATATGTGTACCGAAAAATGATGAATTGATTCAGAAAATATTACATGAGGCGCATAGTGGTTGTTTATCAGTTCACCCTGGTAGCACAAAAATGTATAATGATTTAAAGAAGTTGTATTGGTGGCCAGGTATGAAAAGGGACATTTCTGAATTTGTAACCAAGTGTTTGATCTGTCAACAAGTAAAAGCTGAACATTAAGTGCCTTCAGGATTACTTCAATCGATAATGGTGCTTGAGTGGAAATGGGACAAGATTACCATGGATTTTGTAACCGGTTTGCCTTTAACTCCTAAAAAGAAGGATCTTTATCGGGTAGTGGTTGATAGATTAACAAAGTCACCCACTTTATACCAATGCGTCTGATTACTCACTTGATAAATTAGCCAAATTATATATTGCTGAAATTGTGAGGTTACACGGAGTACCTATGTCTATAATATCAGATAGAGATCCGAGATTTACCTCGAGATTTTGGAAAAAGTTACAAGAAGCTTTGGGTACAAAATTGAACTTTAGTACCGCGTTTCATCCACAAACAGATGGTCAGTTGGAAAGAGTAATCCAGGTACTCGAGGATATGCTTAGATGCTGTGTCTTAGAATTTGGAGGTAGTTGGGAGAAATGTCTATCTTTGATTGAATTTGCCTACAATAACAGTTATCAGTCAAGTATACAAATGGCACCGTACGAAGCCTTGTATGGTCGTAAGTGTCAAACTCCTTTATATTAGACCGAACTTAGTGAGAAACAGATTCACGGAGTTGATCTAGTTAAAGAAATCAAAGAGAAAATAAAAGTAATTCGGGATTGCTTGAAAGCTGTTTTAGATCGACAAAAGTCATATGCGGATTTAAAAAGAAAAGAGATTGAATTTCAGGTGGGTGATAAAGTGTTCTTGAAGGTGTCACCATGGAAAAAGATTCTGAGATTTAGTCGAAAAGGCAAGTTGAGTCCGCGTTTTATTGGGCCGTACAAGATTACTGAGAGGATTGGACCAGTGGCATATCGGTTGGCCTTACCGGCAGAGTTAGAAAGAATTCATAACGTGTTTCATGTATCAATGTTGCGACGTTATCATTCTGATCCTTCACATGTGATTTCTCCAACAGAAATTGAGATTCGACCGGATATGACCTATGAGGAGGAACCAATAAAGATTTTGGCTCGAGAAATTAAGCAGTTAAGAAATAAAAGTATAGCCTTAGTGAAAGTATTGTGGCACAGACATGGGATAGAAGAGGCTACGTGGGAACTCGAGGAAGCTATGAGGAAACAGTACCCGAACCTCTTTACCGGTAAGATTTTTAGGGACGAAAATATCTAAAGGGGGGAGAATTGTGACAACCCGAATTAGGGCCTAATCGGAATAGTGGTTTCGTGACCACAAATCCGAGATAGAAATAATCTTTTTATAATTATTTTGGGGTTTATGATATGATTTCATGATTTCATGAAAATTTCATGATGAAATTCATGCATTTCGCTTAAGTTGAGATTAGGGACTAAATCGAATAAATTGTAAAACTCGTGTTTTAGAAGTTTTAGTATGAAATTGCTTTGGGATATTAACTAGGAGGTCTTAAATAGCAATTTGACCCATTCTTAAGTTATGGACAAAAGTTGGACATGGAGGAATTTTTGAAAGTTTAGTAGTAAGGGCATTTTGGTCATTTGTATATTAAATGAAATAAAATGGGAAAAATAACACAAAATTGGTTATCGTCTTCATTAGTTGCTGCCGAAAATTTCTCTCCTCCATAGCTAGGGTTTCTTCAACTTTCAAGCTTCATAGTAAGTGAATTCAAGCCCCGTTTTTAATGTTCTTCACATTTTTGAAATCCTCGTAGCTGAGTTTACTTATTTCTACCATTAGTTCGAGTTAGAGTTTATGTTTAAAACTTTACCCATGAATGATAGGAATGTATTTTGTTCTTTGATGGTAGAATATGAATGTTTGAAGTTAGGGGAACGATCTTTTCTAAGCGATTTTTAACGAAAACGAGCAAAACGGCATAATCGATAAAATACCTATTGTTCATAACTATGTGTTAGAGTGAGAATTTGATGTTGCCATAGAAGAGAAAAATTATCATTAGGTCATTAAACATAAGAATAAGGGCTGAATTAAATTTCCGAGCCTTGGGGCAAAATCATAATTTTGTAAAAGTTAGGGGGCAAAAATGTAATTTTTGTATAATGTGATTTTTGGATTAAAATAAATAGTTTGAGTGTTAAATGAGCTAAATATGTTGTTATAGATCAAGAAAGGCGTGGAATCGACCTCGAACGGGCAAAGGAGAAAGTTTTGGACTAAATTGCAAAATTCCCATATTTTGCACCGAGGTAAGTTTGTATGTAAATAATACATTAATTTCAATTACATTTTTATATTTCAGCTTATTATATATATATTAGCTGATGCTGAAGTATAAATTAACTATTGAAAGAATGGAAATAAGTAATAGAGAGAGATCCCGGTTGAACATTCGAAAAAATCGAATAAAATAGAGGGAGCGTAGCTAGGTCACATGTATGGTGCCTAGTGCACATCATGTGTACAAGAAGGCTACGAGATACTATATAGTAGCTAGGTCACATGTGTGATACGGGATGTATCCCATGTAGACAAGAGAGCTACGTGAGAGATAAATGTAGCTAGGTCGCATGCGTGATTTCAAGTGAAGGACACCATGTAGACAAGAGAGCTAGGAGACAAATCAGCTAGGTCACATGAGTGGTACTAAGTGTTCACCATGTGTACAACAGAGCCGAACTAAATGAAATATGATGGTGGGGTTGTGTGCTGAAACCATCAAGTATCGAGGATTAATCCGAATTGTTCAACGGGATGGTTTTGTGGTGACATTGTAGTCATCGACCTACACTTGTGATGTATGAAATGTGGTGAAAAAGATTTGTGGTATATATATATATGTAAGTTAAAACGAGGTTAGTATAAAGAATGTGTGAAAGAGTGAAATTAGCATTAAAACTGTTTTGGACAGTAGCAGCAACGTGATTTTGAAAATTCACCAAAAATAGAAGTAATTTAATTAGAGGTTGAATGAGATGTGAAATTAAATATTAATGAGTCTATTTTCATATAAAATAAATAGAGCAAGAAAAGGAATTCTATATTTTGAGATATTTACAATTGTGTGTGACTTGCTCAGGATGACTATGTGATCCCTTGTTCCAACTTTGAAAAATTATTAAAAATTGTACAAGACAAATTAAGAAATATAATTTATATTCCTAAATTCCTTATTGAGTCTAGTTTTAAATGAAATAGGTTTCATGGTTATTTTAATTGTGTACTGAGAGAAATTCAATTCGGAATGAACAGAGGTCAGATCAGTTGAGCTGTGTAACAGGGGAAACTTTAAATAATAAACTGTACTAATTGGCTGATCCAAAAATTCTAGAAAAACTTTAGTAAGAATATTTATGAGTCTAGATTCAGGAAAATTTTACGGATTTGAATTTAAGTTTTGTAACTAGAGTTATGATTTATTTAGTGATCATGACGCAGGAGGGACAGCTTGATCAAATTGGAGTAAACAACAATTAAAAATATGATATAATTGAGTTATGTTGTAAACATATTAGATCTCTTATTTGTTATTTATATACTTACTTATTAAGCTATAATCTTACTTTCTTTTCTCTCCTTTGTCTTATAGTGTCATCCAGCTAGCACAGGAGTCAGAGATCGTAGAAGATCCGCCCACACTATCAATACTATTGGTATCTGAACTCAACATTTTAAAAATATGGCATGTATAGCAAACTTAGTTATTTTGTTACGTGTCATAATTGTCTAGGTTCAAATTACTACTTATAGTATCAAACTAATCATTTTGTACGAAGCCTTTGAAGTTGGTTTGTATTGTTAATGGCATATGTTATAATGATCAAATTGCACGCCATATTTTTGTTGGGTTTTGTTTAATAGTATATACTATAATTTGTTAATACCTCGTACCCTGTTCCGGCGACGGATACGGGTAAGGGGTGTTACATTTATGTATGGCTTTTGAATCGAAATGTAAATGATGGTATTCATATGGAGCTTATATCTGAACATAGCAAATGACTACTAATGTGATATGTTGAATAAGTTGTGTTAATATATGATTAAATATGCATGATATTTGATGTGTATCCGGGCTTAAAGACCCGCAGGCTATATGCTGGAATTATATCTGGGCTTAAAGACCCACAGGCTATAAGCTGGAATTATACCCGGACTTAAGGTCCGCAGCTATGTGTTGGAATTATAACCGGACTTAAGGTCCATGAAGCTCTGTATTGGAAATATGTCCGGCAAAAGTCCCGCAAGCTTCGAGCTGGTATTATACCGGTTTAAATTCCCAGAGCTTGTGCTGGTAATTGGTTTCAAGTTGTAAGACCTGACAGGCTTAATGCCAGTAATTAAGTAAGACTACGATATTGAATGTTCGCAGTAAACCATCGTTGAGTAAGTACTATACATTTAAGATGTTCAGGTACGTATTACTTAGACATCGGTGATTTGATTTCGAAGTGAATCATAGCATCAAAGAACAATATATATATATATACATTTATATATATCTAAGTGTAATTGATGGTTATATTTGCGACTATGAGAATGATTTAATCGGTCATGGTATATTTGTATATGAATTATATATTAAAATTTCTTTATGTACTCATGTACATTCATCAATGATTTGTGAATTATTAGTATTAAAGAATGATACTTAAGTGTGAATGATTGTTATTTCTCTTAGTAAAGCAATGACCTATTCGGTCAAATGTTGTTAATATATGAGATTATTTATTTTAAATGCATCGTATGAACTATTAGTAAAAGAAAAATATGTGCTGAGAATCTATGTTTATGTTTATGTGTATTCAGCCATGAAGCAATTTGAATTGAGAATAAGTCTGTTTAAATGAATGTTTTGATTTTTGATAAGTTTTAATTATTTGTGATGCTTAAAACTTACTAAGCTTTAAAAGCTTACTTCGTTTGTTACGTTCTCTATTTTATAGATTGTTGATTCCAGTTACCTGCTCGGAAAGGGAATCGTCAGCTACTCGTCACACTATCTGTCATTTTGGGGTACTACTATATTTTGAAGCTAGTATGGCATGTATGGAATAGACTTAAGCAAGTGATATTTTGAGATGTACTTATTTATAAGCCAAGTGAATATGGCTACTTTTGAATGTCGATACAAGTTTGAATTTCGATCTTTAACTGAGTTTGGCGATGTATATTTTTATTTTATTTTTTTATTGTGTATGTTTTTAAAATATTAAATTTTGAATCAGTAACTCTTCATAATCCACCCCGGCGACGGACACGGGTTATAGAGGTGTTACAATTTTATTGGTATTAGAGCTACAGTTTAGTCGATTCTAGGACTAACGTAGCGTGTGTGAGTCTAGCTATACATGCCATAAAGTGTTAAAAGGATAGTGTGATGATTCCTGACAATTAAAACGTGTTTTTTGTATAGTAACGGATTCCGATCCCGATCGAGCAGTAGCTGATGATGTTGAGAGCGTAGCGCCTGCTCCCGCGATAGGGACAGCACCGATAGACTCTCAACCGAATGCTAGCTATAACACCCCTAACCTACTTCTATTGCTGGAATGGGTTACGTGGTACTACCGAAGCAAATACTTATTCGAAAGAAAAAAAAATAAAATTTCATGCATTTATTTCTAACATCTTTAATACGCTATACTCATGTTTAATAATGCATAATTCCATATACTACCATACACAACCCTTATTCATACATAGTCGAAATACATAGTTATTCATATTCAAGTTCAAACATAACCAGACGACCCATTATACTGCCTCGATTTAACTAAAAAGATCATACACAATAGCCACGTTGCAACTTAATCACTTATATAAATGTGTCATATTCGAACCACCCCAAAAATACATAGTCAAAATTTCTTAGCATTTTCAACCCTCAAGCATAAGCATATATATATATATATATATCATTCATTAATAGCATCAAACATTATAACCAGGATCAACTAATGTTCACTTAGATCAACTAAAAGAGGGTACCAAAAAGTTGCAAGCTGGTGTGATGACTTCGACGATGTACCCGAGCACACAAAATGGACCGAAGGAATCTAGTTAAAAGACAAGTAAACACACCAGATGAGTATTCATCTCAGTAAATCATAAGCAATATAATATATTCCATTGATAAAAGATCATAAGAAAATAATGTAAGATTTACTACTCCAGCCATACTGAACTATGCCTTAGTTACTTAGATTATTAATTCAATCTCAAGCCAAGTCCTTCTATTAAATCTAATAGCAAAACGACACAATTGATCTAAATTCATTTCCTCAACACATGGTACAATGATGCACTAGATAAATTCATACATATACATTTCATGTCTCAAATTCGATATTTTAATTAATAGTTCTATCACTTTATTCTTTTCCTGTACATACTATATTGTCACCCGAGTTCGCACACATAGTGCTAATTAAGCGCGCGCACATAGTGCCATACTAAACCGCACACATAGTGCCTGAAATTTTCACTTATGCATCGACATTCAAATCTGCACACATAGTGCCAATGTTAACTTATTATAATAAGGCAATTTACTTACTTCGAATAGCATATAAAATCTGCACACAAAGTGACATTTAATTCCGCACACATAGTGCCAATGTTAACTCATTATAATAAGGCAATTTACTTACTTCGAATAGCATGTAAAATCTGCACACAAAGTGACATTTAATTTTGCACACATAGTGCCAATGTTAACTCATTATAATAAGGCAATTAACTTACTTCAAATAGCATATAAAATCTGCACACAAAGTGACATTTAATTCCGCACACATAGTGCCCATGTTGACTCATTATAATAAGGCAATTAACTTACTTCGAATAGCATATAAAATCTGCACACAAAGTGACATTTAATTCCGCACACATATGTTGACTCATTATAATAAGGCAATTTACTTAATTCAATTAGCATATACGGTTATAGTAACAATTTATATATATATCGCTTCAAAAGAACACTTAACAAAAGGGATTCTTTCATGATTCACTAATATTATTTATGCACAAACTAATCAACCTTACAATTGCTTAATGACTTACTTTGTGTTGGGTAAAACGGTTCCAACTCGACTACTCGATGTTCTTTGCTTTGCCCTTGCTTGATTCCCCTCCTTTAAATTCTTGAGCTTAATCAAATAAATTAACTAGTTTAACCGTCTTGCTAAATATTTATATCAAAATATTAATGATTTTATATCATAAGAAACACATGGTAAATTTTTATCTTTCTACATTATGCTTTTGAGCTATTCGGCTAATAACCATATAATATCACCTTACTATCAATAATCCAATTACACATACATATATATATATACATATATATTTGTATATTCGGCAACCACCCTTACTAATTAATCATTTTAGTCGATTATATATACAATCAAAGGTAATATCACAAATGGGCATACTTATATATAGCCGAATGTGCAAAAATTAGATTCAACATCACCTATACACTTAATTAGATGGCCGAATATATAAAATATCAATTATAATATCATTTTGAATTCATTTAAACACATAATTTCATCTCATGAACACTTGACCGAATTTTTCCTAATCTAGCATAGCTTCACATCTATTTGTAACATCATATAAATCCACATATAACTACATTTCTACCTAAATTTTCTTTCACCTTTCTACTATTTCCATTCACAACATCAAAAGCACCATACTCTTAGCATTTACCTCCCCCTAACCGTATGCCATTTAATTACCTATTTAGGTAGAAAATTAACATATGGGATATAATAAGGTATTGGCTACTAACTAGATTTTCACAAAAATTTAATAAAATTAACATGAATCCTACCTTAATCAACCCCTTAGGATGGCCGAATGTCTTAGAACATTTCTTCCTTCTTTCTCCTAGCTTACGGCACTTGCAAAAGGAAGAAGATGAATACTTTCTCTTGCTTTCTTATTTTATTCATCTTTTTTTTTTCTAATAATTCCTTTCTTTAATTTATTTTAACCATTAACTAATAAAAAGAATTACATTAAAATTCAACTTAGTGGAAGGAGCATCATTGCTTGGCCGGCCACTACTTGAATTTTGGGCAATTTGACATGCAAACCCAAGTTTTCTCACCTTGTTGTTATTTGATCCTTACAATTTACCTATCATCTTTTCTAAGTTTCCCAACTAAGTCCTTTCAAGAAAATTCACATTCCAAAGACTAAATTAAAACATTAATTTTTCATACACACACTATTACACATTAAATATATGCAATTAAAATTAAAGTAAATTTTTATGACTCGATTTTGTGGTCCCGAAACCACATTTCGACTAGGGTCAAATTAGAACTGTCACACTAGCAATCAAAATGATGAGGGAAAACAAGCCTTCTATGCTATGATGAACGATTGGTTTACCCAACATATTCAAACTAATCCGGCTGTTACACAACCCCCACCCCCGACTAATACAACCCTTACACCTGTGGTAACTCCTATTGTTAAACCGTTGAGGTTGAGCAAACCCTCGGTTGATAGAATTCGAAAGCACGGGGCTACTGAGTTCAAAGCTACTGACAATGATGATGCCAAGCAGGCTGAGTTTTGGCTCGATAATACTATTTGTGTGTTTGATGAATTATCGTGCACAGCCGATGAGTGCTTAAAATGCACTATATCACTGTTACGTGATTCTGCCTACTATTAGTGGAATACTTTAGTTTCAGTGGTTTCGAGAGAATGGGTTACTTGGGATTTCTTTCAAACTGAATTTCGTAAGAAATATATCAGTCAAAGATTTATCAATCAGAAACAAAAGGAATTTCTTGAGCTCAAACAGGGTTCTATGACAGTTACCGATTATGAGCGAAAGTTTGTCAAACTTAGTAGATATGCTCGGGAATGTGTTTCGTCTGAGGCTATTATGTGTAAACGCTTCGAGGATGGGCTAAATGAAGATATTAAAATGTTTGTTGGCATTCTTGAAATCAGAGAGTTCGTAGTACTTGTCGAGCGAGCTTGCAAAGCCGAGGAGCTTAGTAAGGAAAAAAGGAAAGCTGATGTTGGAGCTGGAAAGTTTCATAAAAGATCTTCGGGAAAGCCTTTTCAGCAATCATCGAAGAAATTTTGAGATGATTCGGGCCGATCTAAAAACACTTCGGGCTTTTCCAGACGAGACCGTGATCGACCTCCTATGACTACGCGAGCGACATCAGTTGCCAGTGTTGGAAATGATTGTCGAGATAGGACCGAGTGCAAGTTTTGTGAAAAATGGCATTCGGGGAGTTGTAGATTTCATGATCACTCCTGTTATAGATGCGGATCATCCGACCACTTAATAAAAGACTGCCTGAGGTTGTCAGAACGAAATGTGAATCAGAGTGGAAAACCAAGTACTGCTATAGCTCGAGGTAGACCACCTTTGTGACAGCCCAAAATTGACCCTAGTCGGGATGTGGTTTCGGGACCACAAAACCAAGGCATAAAAATAATTTAAAATTTATTTTGATGCCTATGATATGTGTTAGTTTGTGTGTGACATTTCTGATGTTTCGATTTATAGTTATAAAGGTGAATTTCACTAGAAAGGACCTAGTAGTAAACTTTGAAAGTGTGATGGGGAAATGTGTGATGACTTGTTGATAATGCATGCAAAAATAAGGGATTTGCATGTCAAGTTTCCCCCCCAACATGTAGTGGCCGGCCATGACAAGGGTGTATGGGTTAAACATGTCATGAAACATGTTTTGTTGATGCATTAGGGAGAAATGATAAAATAAAGAGTATGGGTAAGTAAAGAATGAAAAAAATGTGTGTGAGTGTGGTATCTTCTCCCCATTGCCGTGAGTTGTAGAGGAGGAAAGGAAAAATTTTGTTCATCCATTTTTCTCTTCTTTGGCCGAAAATACTAAGGAAAAAGGAAGGATTTTTGCTTCATGCTTGGTTTAGAAGAGAACTAGAAGGAGATTCGCGATAATTGCATCAAGATTAAGGTATGTTTGAGGTTGTGTCATGAGGTTCATGCTTGTTTTGGTTGCTAACTTGATGTGCATGTTAGCCATGGTTCAAATCCTTGTTATGCCATGAAAATGGTATTTGGCCAAGGTTGATATTGTGTTAAAGCCATTGCATGCTAAATGTGAAGCTTGTTGATGATGCATGTAATGATGGATTGACTACTCTTGAAATTTCTTTTTAGTATTCTTGAGTAGGACATTGAATTCTTTGTTTAACCATGACCAAAGTTAAAAGGGTATGGTTGTGATGTATTCGGCCATGGTGCATTCATGAGCATGATTTATGCTTGTTACTTGATTGGTAAAAATTTGTGTTTGGATGGGTATGAACCCCTTGAGATTCAGCCATGCACCTATATGTATATATATATATGTTTGCACATGATGTGTTGGAATGACATATATACTACCTCAAAGTATGTATTTTCATGTGATTGTGTTTTGATTATGAAGCAAATGATAGATGTGTATTGAGCTACAATATGTAAAGCATTAGCTAGTAAAATGTGTGCCATGCATGTGTGGTATTAAACATGTAATTGGCCTCAACATCAACATGCATAATCGGCCCATGAATGAGTACCTAAGAGGTTGTGTTGTTCGCCATGAGTAAGCATGTTGAAGGCTTTGTGTGTTGAGTCGATTCATGAATTCCGTACTTATGTGACTTTAATGTCTAGTGAATATATGTGGGCTAAGTGCCTTGAGTTCCTCTTTTTGATACTCAAATGATTGAATCAATTTATTTGCTAAATTAAGCTCAAGAGCAAAGAGGGACCAAATCCGATAAAGGGAAGGAAAAAGTAGTCGAATAGCCATCGGAATCATTCGACAACATCCGAGGTAAGTTTTGAGTATCGAAACTTAGATTTTGATTCGATTGAATGAAGTAATAAGCAATCGAAATTGTGCCTTTGTATGTGGCCATTGAGCCGAAATGATATTTTTGCTAAGTGAATTGTGCATAAAAGTTGTGTTATGAAATTGAAACAAAGATGTGTATGAATGTTCGAGTGATATCGGGCTAAGCCCAAGGCAATTGTGCGAGTTATGATATCCGGCTAAGCCCAAGGCAATTAGGCGAGTTATGATATCGGGCTAAGCCCAAGGCAATTGTGCAAATTGTGATATCCGGGTTAAGTCCCAAGGCCTTTGTGCGGGTTACCATAACGGGCTATGTCCCGAAGCGTTTGAGCGAGTAGCTATATCCGGATAAACTCCGAAGGTATGTGATTCGAGAACTTTGAACTTGCTGGAAAATTTTCAGTTAATGCACTTGTGAAATTCCCAACAACAAGGTATGTTTTGTGTGTGCTTTGCACACTATGAGTAAGTCTTGTATGAATATTCGCTCCAATGATAAACGAGCTATCGGCCTTAACTAAGCCGTTGTTTGTGTATGAAAATAAGAGTTGGGATTGTGAAGTAAGCATGTCTTTGAGAAATTGTGCATATGAATTATTGTTTAGCTACTTGAATGCTACGCTTTGGTTGTGTGTATATTATGGCTCAAACTTACTAAGCATAAATTGCTTACTCCGTTTCTTTGTTTCTCTGTTTATAGATTTTGCTCGTTAGCGATCGGATTCGGGATCATAGAAGTTGAAGTCAACCACACTATCAAAGCCCCTTTTTGGTACTCCTTTAGTTGAGTTCGGATATGGCATGTATAGGACTACCCTCGGTTATTTTAAGTACTTGTGATGTATATGTATGCATGGCGAAAATGGTTCGTAAAAGTGGAGTATGGAATTTGACCATATGTGGTTTGTAATTATATTTGGTTTCATGATGTGATTATGGTTTGGAATGAGAGAGTTGGTCACATGATCAGCCATCGGAATGGCTAAATATGATCATATGTGGACCCATGTATGGCAAGACTATAGTTGGCCCATGGAGACTACAAATTAGGTAAAGCCTACGTTAAAAACAGAGGCTGCCAGCTGCAGTGACATGGATGTGAAAAATCACCAAAATTTGTAGGAATGGTGTTAAATAGTGAATAAATTATGTGATCGAACCTTGACGATTCTATTTTCATATGAAAGTAACGAAACAATCATATGATCAGTATACCGAGAGATATTAAAGTTCTTGTGAGACAGGGCCGGAACGGTTTCTGGGTCCCCTGTCGCGACTTTGAAAATTTTCCATAAATTATCCAGAACGAATTAGAAGTCATGCCTTATATGTGAAGATTCCTTTTTGAGTCTAGTTTCATTGGAAACAAACGGTATCAGTATTGAAACCCTGTACAGAGAGATATTCAAGTTGTAATGCGCGAAGGTCAGTGTAGTCGACCCCTGTAACATGGGCGACTTTAACTAATAAACTGTACCAATTGGCCTGACCAAAAATTCTAGAAATAAATCCATGGATGGATATATGAGTCTAAATTCAGGGAAAATTTACGGAATCAGTTTCCGAGTTGTGAAACTCGAGATATTCTTTTTAAGGCGACAGCGATGCAGTTTTCCAGCTTGCCTGGGAATGTCAAATTGGTCGGTGCCATAAGTGGTTTTGGCTCGTTAACCCCTCGTGTCCGACACCGGCAATGGTCTCGGGTTCAGGGTGTTACAACCTTGGAATACGGGAAATGTTAGTGGAGGCCAGAGAGTGTCTAGAGATGCTACAACCAGATCCGAGGCTCGTGCTCCTGCGAGAGCATATGCTATACGCGCACGCGAGGATACTTCTTCGCCTGATGTTATTACCGGTACTTTCACTCTCTTTGATACTGATGTGATTGCTTTGATTGACCCTGGTTCTCCTCATTCATATGTATGTGAGACTTTAGCATCCAGTAAGACTCTACCTGTTGAGTCTACTGAGTTCGTAATCCGAGTGTCAAATCCCTTGGGTTGATATGTGTTAGTTGACAAAGTGTACAGGAAATGTCCCCTGATAATACGACATTCCTGTTTTCCAGCCGATTTGATGCTTTTACCATTTAATGAATTTGATGTTATTCTCGGTATGGATTGGTTAACTGTTCATGATGTAGTTGGGAATTGCAAAAGAAAGACTATTGATTTGAGATGTGCAAATGATGAGATAATCCGAGTTGAGTCTACTGATATGAACGGGTTACCAACAGTTATATCCTCGATGTTGGCTCAGAAATATGTCAAAAAGGGGTGTGAGGCGTATCTTGCGTACGTACTTGATAATAAAGAATTAGAAGAAGCTTGAATCAGTATCAGTGGTTTGTGAGTATCTAGATGTTTTTCCCGAGGAATTGCCAGGGTTACCACCTGTTCGAAAGGTAGAATTCGGCATCGAACTCGTACCTGGGACTACGCCAATTTCGATAGCTCTATATCATATGGTATCAACGAAATTGAAGGAATTGAAAGCTCAGTTGCAAGAGTTGAAGGATAGAGGTTTCGCTCGACCGAGTTTCTCACCTTGGGGTGCACCAGTATTGTTTGTGAAAAAGAAAGACGGAACTATGAGAATGTGCATCGACTACCGTCAATTAAATAAAGTGACAATCAAGAACAAATATCCGTTACCGGTATCGATGATTTGTTTGATCAGCTGAAAGGAGCCTCAGTGTTTTCAAAGATAGATTTGAGATCGGGTTATTATCAGTTGCGAGTGCGAGACTCAGATGTGCCCAAAACTGCTTTCAGAATGAGATACAGTCATTACGAGTTCTTAGTGATGCCGTTTGGGCTCACTAATGCCCCTGCGGTATTTATGGACTTGATGAATCAGATCTTCAGACAGTATTTGGACCGGTTTGTAGTTGTGTTTATAGACGACATTTTGATCTATTCGCGAGATGAAATCGAACATGCCGAGCACCTGAGATTAGTGTTGCAAATTTTACGTGACAAGCAGTTATATGCTAAGTTTAGTAAATGTGAGTTCTGGTTGAGAAAAGTTAGCTTTTTGGGGCATGTAGTATTCGCATCGAGTATTCGTGTTTATCTGAGTAAATTATCAGCCATACTTGATTGGAAGCCTTCTAGAAATGTTACTGAAGTTCGGAGCTTTCTGGGACTTGCAGGTTACTACAAACGATTTGTAAAGGGTTTTTAGATGATAGCCACACCAATGATGAAGCTACTTCAGAAAGATATTAAGTTCAAATGGTCAGAAAAGTGTCAGAAAAGTTTTGACCAACTAAAAATGCTTTTGACGGAAGCCCTAGTGTTAGTGCAGCCTAAATCCGGTAAAGAGGTTGTCATTTATAGTGATGCATCATTACATGGATTGGGTTGTGTATTGATGCAAGAAGGTCGAGTTATGGCTTACGCATCGAGGCAATTGAAGCCACATGAGAAAAACCATCCGACTCATGATCTCGAATTAGCTGCCATAGTATTTGCTTTGAAAATATGGCGACATTACTTGTTCGGAGAGAGATGTCATATATATTCGGATCATAAAAGCCTCAAATATTTAATGACTCAAAAAGATTTGAATCTGCGACAAAGACGTTGGCTTGAATTGTTGAAAGATTATGATCTTGTTATTGACTATCACCCTGGAAAGGCTAACGTGGTTGCCGATGCTTTGAGTCGCAAGTCACTGTTTGCTTTGTGAGCAATGAATGTCCACATGTCCATTTCATCTGATAATGTGTTAGTAGCAGAATTAAAAGCCAAACCGTTATTGATTCATCAAATATGTGAAACTCAAAAAGTTGATGATGAATTGGTTGCTAAACGAGCTGAATGTGTTTCGAATGTGGATTCAGAATTTCAAATTGACAACAATGATTGTTTGAGGTTCAGAAGTCGATTGTGTGTTCCAAGAAATTCGAAACTTATTTTGATGATTTTGAGCGAGGTTCATAGCAGCCGAATGTCAGTTCACCTGGGTAGTACAAAAATGTATAACGATCTGAAACGTCAGTATTGGTGGCACGGTATGAAACGAGACATTTCTTACTTTGTCTCGAAGTGTTTGATATGTCAACAAGTGAAAGCAGAACATCAAGTGCCTTCGGGATTACTTCAGCCGATTATGATACCCGAATGGAAATGGGATCGAGCCACGATGGATTTTGTATCTGGGTTGCCATTGTCACCAAGCAAGAAAGATGCGATCTGGATTGTTATTGATAGATTGACAAAGTCAGTTCATTTTATCCCCGTACGTACGGATTATTCACTTGACAAGTTAGCCGAACTGTATATTTCTCAGATTGTAAGGTTACACGGGGTACCTACTTCTATTTTATAGGATAGAGATCTGAGATTCACATCGCGATTTTGGAAGAAATTGCAAGAAGCTTTGGGTACCAAGTTGCATTTTAGCACCGCTTTTCATCCCCAGACGGATGGTCAATCCGAGCGGATCATTCAGATACTCGAGGATATGTTGAGATGTTGCATCCTTGAGTTTAGTGGTTCATGGGAACGATATTTGCCTTTGATTAAATTCTCTTACAACAATAGTTTTCAATCAAGCATTAAGATGGCACCTTACGAAGCTTTGTACGGTCGTAAATGTCGTACACCGTTATTTTGGACCGAGCTTAGTGAAAGTAAAATTTTTGGGGTTGATTTGGTTAAAGATGCTGAGCAGAAAGTAAAAGTAATCTGTGAAAGTATGAAAGCAGCTTCAGATCGTCAGAAGTCGTATGCGGATTTAAAACGAAAAGACATTGAATATCAGGTCGGAGACAAAGTGTTTCTTAAAGTTTCACCTTGGAAAAAAGTGCTCAGATTTTGTCGTAAAGGCAAATTGAGTCCGAGGTTCATCGGGCCGTATGAAATATCCGAACGAATTGGACCAGTCGCATACAGATTGATTTTACCCCCTGAACTTGAAAAGATTCACAACGTTTTTCATGTATCGATGCTTCGACGTTATAGATCCAATCCATCGCACATAATTAATCCATCAGAGGTGGAAATTCAATCTGATTTGAGTTATGAAGAAGAACTGATTCGTATCTTAGCTTGCGACGTAAAAGAGTTGCGAAACAAAAAGGTTCCGTTAGTAAAGGTATTATGGCTCAAGCACGGGATCAAAGAAGCTACTTGGGAACCCGAGAACTCTATGAAAGAACGATATCCTAACTTATTCACTGGTAAGATTTTCGGGGACGAAAATTCCTTAAGTGGGGGAGAGTTGTGACAACCCTAATTTGACCCTAGTCGGGAAGTGGTTTCGGGACCACAAAACCGAGTCATAAAAATAATTAACTGTTATATTCTATGCTTATTATATGTGTACATGCATATGTGAAAGTTCCATGCTCTAATTTTGTCATTTTTATGTGAAATTATTAAATAGGACTTATGTGAAATAATTGTGGAAGGTGATAGGTAATTTTAAAAAGGGGGTCTAATAATGCATGTCACAAAAGGTTTGGACTTGCATGTCAAATATACATTTTGTTTATAGTGGCGCCATGATGATGCTTTTATATTAAATATATGTATTAATTATTAGTTAAATGGCTTTATACTTTATAATATAGATGAATAAAATAAAATAATAATAGAAAGAATGGTGAAGAAAACAAAGTCTCAGCTTTGTTCTTCTTAGCCGAATCTAAAGAAAGAAAAAAAAATGAAGCAAGACATTCGGCCATTTGAATCATAAGGAAGGTTAGTAAATTGTGTTAGGTTTTTTTTTTAAATTCTAGCTTGTTTTAGGTCAATCATCATGTTTCTTACTTAGGCCATGTTAAAATTTTGGATTTGGGTGGTGAATGGAGCATTCGGCCATGGTTGTTAATGAAGAGATTGGATTATTTTCTTTATGTTTTGATGAATAAATGTTGATGAGAGAAATTTGAACTAGTTAAAAGTTTAATTTGATAGTATTTATATGTGTAATAGCCAAACTTGGACTTGTTTAGTTACTTGAATAAATGTTTTGAAGTTAAATGCTAAAATATGAGTATTTCCGTTTACATGATTTGAAAAGAAAAGGGTAGATGTTTGAATGTCTAAAGGTTCGGTATTGTACATGAATTCTAATGGTATGATTTTTTAAATTGTCGAATGAGCTATAGGAGTTCGAAAATGGTTTAATTTTCATGTTTAAATTCGGTTATATCCAATCATGGTTGGAGTTATTTTGATATGCATAGTATAAGGTATGTATGATTTGTGTTTTGGTTGCATAACTATACATGTTTAAATGATATAAATGCAAAGAGTTGTGAAATAGTAAATTGTAGTAAATCTGCTTGGGACAGCAGCCGTAATGTGATTTTGGAAAATCACCATAAATTGTGGGAGTGGGGTTAGAAGCTGAATAAACTATGTAATTAAAGCTCAATAAGTCTAGTTTCAAAATAAATCAACGAAAACATATTTTGACTTCTGTACAATTAGAAATTTGATTCGAAGTAAAGGGTGGTCAGATTAGTCAAATAGTGAAAGAGGGGAAACTTTAAGAAAAATCTGGTATTGGTTGGCCAAGCTAAAAATTCTGAAAATTTTATGGATAAAAGATATATGAGTAAATTTTTAGGGAAATTTTACAGAAATTGATTTGGAGTTTCGTAGCTCCAATTATAAATAATTTAGTGACTATTGCTCAGGAAGACAGCTTATTGTGAATTTGTGATTATGTGGTAAATATTGATAAAAATTTGTTAACGAGTTGCTTAATGTTTTCTTATAAACTTACTATGATCTATATGTGTGAAAGTCGTATATATATATATATATATATTATATTCTGAAAGTAATACTTGAATAGTTGAATAATGACTAGTTTAAAATTGTTGAATTTAAGCTCAAGAGCATAGAGAACCAAGGTTGGACAAGGGAAAAGAGAAAGTAGTTGAATAGCCGATCCGAGACTGTTCGAAAATATTCGAGGTAAGTTTTGAGTAGTCACCTTTAGTATATAATTGATGATGCCTTGATATGTGATATTTATGTATGGCTTTCGAATCGAAATGTAAATGATGGTATTCATATGGAGCTTATATCCGAACGTAGCAAATGACTACTAATGTGATATGTTGAATAAGTTGTGTTAATATATGATTAAATATGCATGATATTTGACGGGTATCCAGGCTTAAAGACCCGCAGGCTATATGCTAGAATTATATCCGGGCTTAAAGACCCGCAGGCTATATGCTGGAATTATACCCGGACTTAAGGTCCATGAGCTATGTCTTGGAATTATAACCGGACTTAAGGTCCGCAGACTCTGTATTGAAATATGTCCGGGCAAAAGTCCCGAAGGCTTCGAGCTGGTATTATACCGGGTTTAAATTCCCGCAGGCTTGTGCTGGTAATTGGTTTCAAGTTGTAAGACCTAACAAGCTTAATGCTAGTAATTAAGTAAGACTACGATATTGAATGTTCGCAGTAAACCATCATTGAGTAAGTACTATACATTTAAGATGTTCAGGTACGTATTACTTACACATCGGTGATTTGATTTTGAAGTGAATCATAGCATCAAAGAAGAATATATATATACATTTATATATATATAAGTGTAATTGATGGTTATATTTGCGAATATGAGAATGATTTAATCGGTCATGGTATATTTGTATATGAATTATATATTAAAATTTCTTTATGTACTCATGTACATTCAGTCAATGATTTGTGAATTATTAGTATTAAAGAATGATACTTAAGTGTGAATGATTGTTATTTTTACGAGTAAAGCAATGACCTATTTGGTCAAATGTTGTTAATATATGAGATTATTTATTTTAAATGGATCGTATGAACTATTAGTAAAAGAAAAATATGTGCTGAGAATCTATGTTTATGTTTATGTGTATTAGGCCATGAAGCAATTTGAATTGAGAATAAGTTTGTTTAAATGAATGTTTTGATTTTTGATAAGTTTTAATTATTTGTGATGCTTAAAACTTACTAAGCTTTGAAAGCTTACTTTGTTTGTTACGTTCTCTGTTTTATAGATTGTTGATTCCAGTTACCTGCTTGAAAAGGGAATCGTCAGCTACTCGCCACACTATCTGTCATTTTGGGGTACTACTATATTTTGAAGCTAGTATGGCATGTATGGAATAGACTTAAGCGAATGATATTTGAGATGTACTTATATATAAGCCATGTGAATATGGCTACTTTTGAATGTCGATACAAGTTTGAATTTCGATCTTTAACTGAGTTTGGCGATGTATATTTTTATTTTATTTTTTTTATTGTGTATGTTTTTAAAATATTAAATTTTGAATTAGTAACTCTTCATAACCCACCCCAGCGACGGAACGGGTTATAGGGGTGTTACAGGGGCACCCCAGGGAGAGAAACTCGGTCTCACAAACCCCTTATCTGTTAACTCTTGCAACTGAGCTTTTAATTCTTTCAATTCAGTTGGAGCCATTTTGTATGGAGAGATCGAAATTGGTGCAGTTCTAGGTAATAAATCAATAGTAAACTCTACCTCTCTGATCGGAGGCAACCCCAACAATTCTTCTGGAAATACATCCTGGAATTCCCAGACTACCTGTACTGATTCAAGCTTCGACTCAGACATTTTAGTATTTAATACATAAGCAAGATAAGCTTCACACCCTTTTCGCATATATCGCTGAGCAGACATGTACGAAATCACCATAGGCAATTTAATAGATTCATTTGTTTCCACCCGAAGAATTTCACCATTTTCACATTTCAGCTCAAGAGTTTTCTGTTTGCAATTTATTCTGGCATCATGTAATAGCAACCAATCCATACCCAAAATGACATCAAACTCGTCAAATGGTAGCATCATTAGATTAGCCGGAAAACAGTGACCTTGAATCATCAAAGGGCAATTTTTGCAAACCTTATCTACTAACACATATTTTCCTAAAGGGTTTGACACTTTAATCACAAATTCAGTAGATTCTACCGGCAAGCTCTTACTAGATACCAAATTTACACAAACATCAGAATGAGTAGATTCGGGATCAATCAATGCAATAACAATAGTATCATAAAGAGAAAATGTACCAGCAATCACATCAGGAGATGACGCCTCTTCCCGAGCACGTATGGCATAAGCTCTAGCAGGTACTCTAGCTTCCGGTCTCCAGTTGATTCCTTTGTCACACTTCAACTGCTAGCTCTACTTCCAATATTTCTTGGAGGTCTACCTCTATTAGCAACACTAGTCTGTCTGGCACTCTGAAATTTTTCTTCTTCAACCCTTTTTGGACAATCCTTAATATAATGTTCTCGGGAACCACATTTCAAACAAGCCCGGCTAATCGTCCAACACTCCCTGAAATGTTGTTTACCACAGTGCTGACACACGGGTCTATTATATCTCACATTACCTACACTCGCCATTGAAGTAGCTTGAGCTTTAGAACCCGAATATGATCTCCCACGATCCCGATAAGAATGTCCAATTGAAACAGTCAACCGAGGATTCATTTCTTTAGACTTCTTTGACTGAGATTGAAATGACTTACTCATTGGCCTCTTTCTTGCGTCTCTGGCTTCATTCGCAGCTTTTCTCTTCTCGTTACTCAGTTCTTCAGCTTTACAAGCTCGATCGACCAATACCACAAACTCTTTCAACTCTAAAATCCCAACTAGTAGCTTGATGTCTTCATTTAGGCCATCCTCGAACCTCTTACACATAATAGCTTCGATGGACACACACTCCTGGGCATACTTGCTGAGTCTGACAAATTCACGTTCATATTCTGCCACAGACATTTTACCTTGTTTCAGCTCAAGGAACTCTTTCCGTTTTTGATCAATGAACCGCTGGCTTATATACTTCTTTCTAAACTCCTCTTGAAAGAAATCCCATGTAACCCTTTCTTTCAAAACCACAGATACCAGTGTCTTCCACCAATGATATGTCGAATCCGTTAGTAAAGATATAGCACATTTCAAACATTCTTCAGGAGTGCAAGAAATCTCATCGAATACCCTGATAGAATTTTCAAGCCAGAACTCTGCTTTCTCGGGATCATCATCTATATTAGCCCTAAATTCTTCAGCCTCTTGCTTTCGAATTTTATCGACTGGGGGTTTGCTCAATCTTTTCATTTCGGCACCTTGAGGAACTACGGGAACTTGTTGAGGAATAGGATGGGGTGGAGGAGGCTAAATGTTCGGATTTGCCCGAACAAATTCTGTGTACCAATTACTCATCATACGGAGAAAGGCTTCCTGGGCCCCATATCCTTGATCATGTGTCTCATGCCTACTCTCAACTGGCCCAGACCCTTGTGCGGGAGACAGCGCATTACTTTCTACATCATCAGCTACAGCTCGGTCGGGATCCATTTACTATATAAAAACACGATTTAAATTGTCAGGAGTCATCACACTATCATAATATAATTATGGCATGTATAGATAGACTTCCACACACAGTACGTAAATTCGAGAACTGCCTAAACCTTGGCTCTGATACCAATAAATGTAACACCTCATACCCATGTTCTAAGCCGGAACAAGGTATGGAATATTACAGATCACGAAAACATGAATTCACACATTTACCTGACCTTACATAATTGATTCTTCTAGCTTGAACAAAAATAGATAACATTAACAGATATACATAAATACAAGTAAATTATCAAATTTTGAAAAGTAATATTTTAAACCAAATTAATTATAACATATAATAAAATGATACAGCCCTCTATACATGCCATAATTCCAAAATAGTGTTTACAAAATACCAAAAAGTATTGATAGTGTGGATGGGTCTCCGACGATCTCCAAATCCCGAGCTGGCTTAGTAACTTTATAAGATAAGAAAAAGAAAAGAAGATAAGCATATAGCTTAGTAAGTAAGTACAAAATTGATATATACAATTTATCAAAGTAAAACAATCATACTAGTATATAATCACATATTTAGGACAGGCTATTTTCTAGAGTCCCGGTTTTAAAAAAATATATATCTCGAGCTACAAGACTCAAAATTCAATTCCGTAAATTTTCCCTGAAACTAGACTCATATGTATACTTACAAATTGTTTTATAGAATTTTTGGTCAGGCCAATTAGTACAGTTTATTAGTTAAAGTCTCCCTGCTTGTGGTATGACTACTCGACCCTCTCGCACTACTTAACCAAATTTCTCCCTGTAAAAAATTACAAAGACCATGTCGTTTGTTTCTCTTAAAAATAGACTCAATAATTAATCCATGAATAAAAGTATGACTCTTAATAATTTGTTTACAATTTATGGTGAATTTATAAATTCAGAATAGGGGATCTCAAATTCATTCAGACCCTATTTCACAAGAATTCAAATATCACACAATATAAATTTTTTTTGCTTCCTCTGCTTCTTTTATGTGAAAATAGACTCATTAATCTTTATTTTCATATATCATTTGTATTTTTATTCAACTTCCACGATTTTTGGTAAATTTTTAAAATCATGTGACTGCTGCTGTCCAACACTATTTTATTTCTAACTTTCACTCTTGCATAATTCCACCTAGTCCTTTTTGTTATACTAGAATTCGCTCAATTATCGAGCACATAGCTCCTAACTTTTCATATATTACCACTTTATCAATTTTTCCTGTTGAACTCAACGGAAAACTAACAAATATACCATTGTTTACACATATTTCCCCCTTCCACACTTATAGCCGAAGCTATCTGATACGCATAGTAGCCTGCACTTAGTACTACACATGCGACCAAAAAACCGGTACACGTAGTAGCCTACACTTAGTACTACACACGTGACCTCACCATCTGATACATGTAGTAGCCTGCACTTAGTACTACACACGTGATCGAAGTCATTGAGTACGCATAGTAGCCTGCACTTAGTACTACACATGCGACTTAACAGTATGGTACACGTAGTAGCCTGCACTTAGTACTACACACGTGTACTCACAATGGGCCATTCGTATTGTTCCTGTTCCGAAGGTTCAACCGGGAAAATCTTTCCTTTTTCACTATTAACACTTATTCACAATCTAATTAAATTTGCAAATTTCCATCATTTAATCGTTCTATGGACAGCCACCAATTCATATGATAACAAAATAAAATAACATAAAAAAATAGATAAATTATTCATGTACGAACTTACCTCGGTGTAAACTTTAGAAATGTTATAATTTAGTCCGAAAGCTTTTCTTTTCCCCGATCACGATTGATTCCACGTCTTTCTTGATCTATAAAAACACATTTAGTTCATTTAACACTCATACTATTTATTTCAATCCAAAAATCACATTATGGAAAAAATACGTTTTTGCCCACTAACTTTTACAAAAATTATGATTTTGCCCCTAGGCTCGAGAATTTAATTTCAGCCCTTATTCTTATGTTTTATGACATGCTGATCATTTTTCCCTTCTATGACAGCAACCAATTCACACTCTAACATGCACTTATGACTATTAGGTATTTTTACCAATTAAGCCCTTTTACTCATTTTCACTTAAAACCGAGTAGCACAAGTTGTCTAACATAATTTAAAACCTCATATTCTAGCATAAAACACCAAAATACACAAATTTCGCCTATGAGTATTTTTCCAAATATGAACCCTAGGTCGAATTATTGCTAACATAAGCTAAATCGAGCTATCGGGATTCCAAAAACGTAAAGAACATTAAAAACGGGGCTTGGAATCACTTACTATGGAGCTTGAAAGCTTGAAACAAACCCTAGCTATGGAGAACCCTTGAAATTTTGGCCTAATGAAGATGATGGACAGAAATTGGCTTTTAATTTTGTTTTTAATTCATTTTAATAACTAAATGACCAAAATGCCCTTACTACTAAACTTTCCAAAAATTCCATCCATGTCCAATTTTTGTCCATAGACTTAGAAATTGGTCAAATTGCTGTTTAAGACCTCCTCATTAATATTCCAAAGCAATTTCATACTAAAAACTTCTAGAATGCAAGTTTTGCAAATTATTCGATTTAGTCCCTAATCTCAACTTAAGCACTTTATGCATAGAATTTCATCACGAAATTTTCACACAATCATGAAATCATATCATAAACCTCAAAATAATTATTATAATTATTTCTATCTTAGATTTGTGGTCACGAAACCACTATTCCGATTAGGCCCTAATTTGGGATATTACAACTCTCCCCCTTGAAGGATTTTCGTCCTCGAAAATCTTACCGGTAAATAGATGTGGGTATTGGTTTCTCATAATTTCCTCAGGTTCCCACATAGCCTCTTCTATTCCATGTCTATGCCACAATACTTTCACTAAGTCTATACTTTTATTTCTCAACTGTTTAATTTCCCGAGCCAAAATCTTTATTGGTTCCTCCTCATAGGTCATATCCGATCGAATTTCAATTTTTGTCAGAGGAATCACATGTGAAGGATCAGAATGGTAACGTCGCAGCATCGACACATGAAACACATTATGAATCTTTTCCAACTCGGTTGGCAAGGCTAGCCGATAAGCCACTAGTCCAACTCTTTCAATAACCTTATAAGGCCCAATAAAACGCAGACTCAACTTGCCTTTTCGGCCAAACCTTAAAATTTTCTTCCACGGAGATACCTTTAGAAAAACTTTATCACCCACTTGGAACTCGATCTCTTTTCTCTTCAAATCCGCATATGACTTTTGTCGATCTGAAGCAGCTTTCAAAAATCACAAATCACTTTTACTTTTTCTTCAGTTTCTCTATTCAAGTCAACTCCGTGAATCTGTTTCTCACTGAGCTCGGTCCAATACAAAGGAGTCTGACACTTGCGAGCATACAATGCTTCGTATGGTGCCATCTGTATGCTCGATTGAAAACTGTTGTTGTAGGCAAATTCGACCAAGGGTAAATATTTCTCCCAACTGCCCTGAAATTCTAAAACACAACATCGGAGCATATCATCGAGTATCTGAATTACTCTTTCGGATTGACCGTCAGTTTGTGGATGAAATGTGGTACTGAAATTCAATTTCGTACCCAAAGCTTCTTGTAACTTTTTCCAAAACCTCGAAGTAAATCTCGGATCTCTATCCAAAATAATAGACATAGGTACTCCGTGTAATTTCAAAATTTCAGAAATATATAATTCAGCCAACTTATCAAGGGAGTCGTAGGTACGTACTGGTATAAAGTGAGCCGATTTTGTTAATTTATCAACCACAACCTAGACTGCATTTTTCTTTTTTAAAGTCAGAGGCAACCCTGTCACAAAATCCATCATAATTCTGTCCCATTTCCATTCGGGAATCATCACTGGTTGAAGTAAACTTGAAGGTACCTAGTGTTCAGCTTTCACTTGCTGGCAAATCAAGCATTTTGCTACAAACTCAGAGATATCTCTCTTCATACCGTTCCACCAATATATTTTCTTCAGGTCGTTGTACATTTTCGTACTACCAGGATAAACTTGCAAACAACCATTGTGTGCCTCATGTAAAATCTTCTGAATCAACTCAGCATCTTCCGGTACACATACTCGATCACGGAACATTAAGCAACCCTCTAGTCCTATTCGAAAGTCTGAGTTACAATCCAATTCACACTGAGCTCGCTTGGCTTGCAATTCCCTGTCATTCTTCTGAGCTTCACAAATTTGCTGAAGAAATAGCTGCCTAACTCTTAACTCGGCCAAAATCAAACCATCATCAGACATAGCCAAATTTGTACCCATAGCTATCAAAGCAAACAAATATTTTCTACTTAAGGCATCTGCGACTACATTCTCTTTCCCGGGATGATAATCAATTATTAATTCATAATCCTTTAATAATTCAAGCCATCTTCATTGTCATAAATTCAAATCTTTTTGATTCATCAAATGTTTCAAACTTTTGTGATCAGTAAAGATTCGGCATTTCTTATCGTATAAATAATGATGCCAAATCTTCAAAGCAAAGACAATGGCGGCCAACTCTAAATCATGCGTCGGGCAATTTTTCTCATGCGGTTTCAATTGTCTTGAGGCATAAGCTACTACTTTACCTTCTTTCATTTAAACACAACCAAGACCAATTGATGACGCATCACTATAGATCACAAATTCTTTCCACGACTCAGGATGCACTAACACTGGTGCTTTGGTCAACCACTCTTTCAACTTCTCAAAACTTTGTTGACACTCTTCAGTCCAATCAAATTTAACATTATTTTTCAACAGCTTAGTCATAGGAGAGGCAATCATTGAAAATCCCTTGACAAAGTGTCGATAATGTCCACTAAGCCCAAAAAGCTTCTAACCTCAGATACATCTTTTGGCGGTTTCCAATTAACAATTGTCGAAACTTTGCTCTGATTGACCCGAATACCATCACCCAAAACTACATGTCCCAAAAATTTGACTTCATGAAGCCAAAATTCACTTTTACTGAATTTGGCAAACAATTTCTTTTCTCTTAGAATCTGTAATACCATTCTTAAATGTTCAGCATGCTCGGACTCATTTCGAGAATAAATCAGGATATCATCTATGAACACAACCACAAACCTATCCAAGTATGGCCGAAAGATTCAATTCATCAAATCCATAAAGATAGCCGGAGCATTGGTTAAACCGAAGGGCATCACAAGAAATTCGTAGTGTCCATACCTCGTTCTGAAAGTGGTTTTTGGCACATCCGAATCTTTAACTCTCAGTTGATAGTAACTGGATCTCAAATCAATCTTTGAAAACACTATCGCCCCTTTTAACTGGTCAAATAAATCATCGATTCTCAGTAATGGATACCTGTCCTTTATCGTCACCTTGTTGAGCTGTCGATAGTCAATACAAAGTCTCATAGATCCATCATTTTTCTTTACAAACAACACGAGAGCACCCCAGGGAGAGAAACTCGGTCTCACAAACCCATTATCTGTTAACTCTTGTAACTGAGCTTTCAATTCATTCAATTCAGTCAGAGCCATTCTGTATGAAGAGATCGAAATTGGTGCAGTTCCAGGTAATAAATCAATAGCAAACTCTACCTCTCTGATCGGAGGCAACCCTGACAATTCTTCTGGAAATACATCCGGGAATTCGCAGACTACCGGTACTGATTCAAGCTTCAACTCAGACATTTTAGTATTTAATACATAAACAAGATAAGCTTCACACCCTTTTCGCATATATCGCTGAGCAGACATGTACGAAATCACCATAGGTAATTTATTTGATTCATTTGTTTCCACCCGAAGAATTTCACCATTTTCACATTTCAACTCAAGAGTTTTCTGTTTGCAATTTATTCTGGCATCATGTAATATCAACCAATCCATACCCAAAATGACATCAAACTCGTCAAATGGTAGCATCATTAGATTAGCCGGAAAACAGTGACCTTGAATCATCAAAGGGCAATTTTTGCAAACCTTATCTACTAACACATATTTGCCTAAAGGGTTTGACACTTTAATCACAAATTCAGTAGATTCTACAGGCAAGTTCTTACTAGATACCAAATTCACACAAACATAAGAATGAGTAGATCCGGGATCAAACAATGCAATAACAATAGTATCATAAAGAGAAAATGTACCAGTAATCACATCAGGAGATGACGCCTCTTCCCGAGCACGTATGGCATAAGCTCTAGCAGGTACTCTAGCTTCCGATCTCCAATTGATTCCTTTGTCACACTTCAACTGCTAGCCCCACTTCCAGTATTTCTCGGAGGTCTACCTCTATTAGCAGCACTAGTCTGTCTGACACTCTGAAATTTTTCTTCTTCAACCCTTTTTGGACAATCCTTAATATAATGTTCTCGGGAACCACATTTGAAACAAGCCCGGCTAATCGTCCAACACTCCCTAAAATGTTGTTTACCACAGTGCTGACACTCGGGTCTATTAGATCTCACATTACCTACACTCGCGATTGAAGTAGCTTGAGCTTTAGAACCCGAATATGATCTCCCACGATCCCGATACGAATGTCCAGTTGAAACAGTCAACTGAGGATTCATTTTTTTAGACTTCTTTAACTGAGATTGAAATGACTTACTCATTGGCCTCTTTTGTAACACCCCAAACCCGGCCTAGACGTTATGACCGGATCTGGTGCGCCACATCGAAGCGTTCAAAACATTCTGTATTACTTAGTTGGAAAACTTAGTTGGTGTTGTAAAAGACACTTTTGAAAGTAGGTTAAAGTGAATGGAAGCTGTGCACCAAGTAGGAAACCAGGAAGAAGAGGAGGTGAGTCTGTCGGACTGCTTAAGTACCAAGCTCCCTTTGGATCCAATCTTAGACATGCACACCGCCATTGCCACACTCTAAAATCTCGTATAATTTTGAGAAAACCGTTTGGTTAGGTCCATCTTAAGAAAATGATTAAGGTTGAAAACGTTTGCTTAGCGGAAGTCTTACTCGTATTCGTGTTATTTTGAAATCACTTAATGTTTTTGAAAACGCGTCCTAGAGCTAATCTATTTCGTTAGTTATCATAGATCGCTTTTATCATAATAGAATTAAATAATAAAGAAACAACCCAAACCATAAAAATAATTAGCGGCCTTATTACAAAAAACCCAAAACCATAAATGAAAATATGGAAAATCTAGTTCACCGAAGAAAACGAATTTGCGTAAAACGTGGCCACTCAATCCCGCCACTCCAAGTCCACCAACTAGGGCTCACCGCAAGGATGGAAGAAAAAGGTGAGTTTGGGAAAACTCGGTGTATACTGAAACCCATCCAAAGCCCAAATCACTCGAGCCCATTGGGCCTAAGCCCCATTCAGATAACGAACACACAAGGGACCAAGCCCTTTTCGAATCTGAAGAGCAAGGCCTTAGCCCTTTTACATAACAATGTGGCCCATAGGCCCGCCCAAGAACATAGGTAACAATAGTAGTAATGCATGCAAACCCATCCGGGAGACTACTCAACCCACCAACCGCTACACCGCCTGCATCACCATTCTACACTCCATGTGGGAATATCTCAACCCACCCAAATTTCTACACTCCACAGCTTGTAGCAACGCTACTCAAATATCAAGAATTGAGGCAAAGCCTCCAAGACATGGATGAACCCCTTTCAATACTTCCTCCATCAATACCCCAATCCCATGCAATAGATATTAATAAAGCATATCATGTACAATACAGTATTAATCAATCATGCAGTTTAGCTAATTTAAACCCTAGGGGTATTTTTGTAATTGTGCTCTTTAGGGGTAATTTCGTACTTACGCAACGACACAAGTTATTTCAGTAATTTTTAGCCGTTTTATGCAATTTGGTTCCACCATCTAACTAGCATGCTACTTTGCCCATCTCTTACCCATATTGGTCCGTAAGCCCATTGGGCCCAGTTTTGGCCCATCGAGGCCCTCTTTTTCCGAAGTACGTTAAGACGTCACACAAACTTACTTACCACCTTGCGGTGCTAGATCTAACAATTACTCTACATTTTTGAGAGCATTCGCATACTCACAAGCCCATGAAATGCCGAAATTTCGGCATTTCGGCTTTTGCCGAATTGAACTAAGAAAGGGTGTTCGGTACACACCTGATTTGCGACGACTGCTATTGAGATCTCTTCCGATGTCCTACAATTGATTAGCACAGTTCTTATTTACAAACCATAATCACTAAACCCCAAAACTTACTTATCCATGATCGAACCATGTCCCTAAGAGCCTTTGAAACCTTACCTTTTGGCCAAAATCGATAGCTAGCTCCGAATCCGATTGCTCCAACAACCCACGCCTTCAATCCAACACTTAAGAAGACGCTAATCATTGACAGAAAACATCAATTAAAAACCCTTAGAGCCACATGCCCAAATCGACAGCCTCCCTAGATTTTAGGGACTTCGGCTTTTCCTAACTTTGTAAAATATGACCAGATCTGAGATGATGAACACTTACCCCTTACTCCTCTTTGATCTCCACGTAATCTGATGCAGATTTATCTTTCAAACAATGGTAGAACTCGACTCCCAAAGTTTTGAAGTTTCGGCTATAAGCCCCCAAATCTATGGCTTTTCGGCTTTTGGGTGATGAAGGAGATGACAATGTGGAACTATAACCTAGATGTAGAATTGTCGACAGGTCTCTAGAGTTCAGAAAGAATAATCGTTGATTAATGGAAACACAATGTTAAATGGTTTGGCTCTGAAGAAATCGGTACCTGTAATGTGTGTTCAAGATTTCGGCTTTTATGGCTTCAAAAAAGTATTGATGAACAATGAGAATTGATGAATAGTTTTGAAGAAGAAAATAGAAAAAGAAGAATAGGGAAGTGGTAGTTTGGCTAGAGAGGAAAAAGAGAAAAGAAAAACCTTGTGATGTCTCGAGAGAAAGGAACGGCACCACTCAATACCCTAGGTGCCAAATACTAACCTCATAACCCTCTCACGATTTTTCCCCTTCAATTCCCAAAATTCGCCAACTCCTAACCTCTCTCCTAATCCTTTAAATCTCTCCCTTATCACTCCTTAATCCAAGTGTTTGGGTGATCCAAACTCTCCTTTAGCGTAATCCACCGACTCCAACACTACCCTCCCGCACTTAAAAATAAATGCATCTATTTGTCAACACAGGAATCGATCCCATGCCTCCCTCAAAGCTCCACACGCCACCTTTTTAGGAGCCTAGTGGCGTCACCCTGGCCACTTTACCAAGGCTTTTTTTGTGATGCAATTTGCCCATAACTCTATACAAGGACCATCTAGCCAAAACCCCTAACTCCTAAGTCCAAAAATTCAAAAATTCAACCGGGCTTTGGCCAACACATGGGCCTTCTATAAGCCCATTTACCTACTCAAAATATTAATTTCACATCCAATTACAAAATTTTGAAATCTTTACAAAATATTGAAAACCGCGAATAAATCCGAAAATCAGGATGCTACAACTCTACCCTCCTTAAAGAAATTTCGACCTCGAAATTTTACCTTATTAGAATAGTTGAGGGTACTATTGACGCATAGCCTCCTCAGTCTCCCAAGTAGCTTCTTCTTTGCCATGGTTCCTCCAAAGTACTTTCACTAGTGGAACTGATTTCCTTCCCAACACCTTGATGTCATGATCAAGTATTTGCACAGGTTCCTCTTCGAAAGTTAAATCTGACTGTACCTCGATTTCTGCGACTGGTATGATATGTGTTGGGTCAGATCGATACCTCCTCAGCATGGATACATGAAAAACGTCGTGGATACGCTGCAGTTCTGGTGGTAACTCTAGCTGATAAGCCACTGGTCCAACCCGCTTAACAATTCGGTAAGGCCTAATAAACCATGGGCTCAACTTACCCTTCTTACCAAATCTCAAAATTTTCTTCCAAGGGGAAACCTTCAAGAAAACCATATCCCCAATAGCGAACTCAATCTCTTTGCGCCTCAGATCCGCATACGACTTCTGTCTATCGGATGCCTCCTTTAACCGATCCCTTATCAGCCTAACCTTGCTTTCGATTATTCCGCCACCAATCCTGCTCCAAGCACTCGTCGTTCACCCAACTCTGTCCAACACGTCGGCGTACGACATCTTCGCCTATAAAGCACTTCATATGGTGCCATCTGAATACTTGCTTGGTAGCTGTTATTGTAAGCAAACTTCGCCAGTGGCAAGTAGTCCTCCCAACTTCCACGAAAATCAATGATACAACCTCTTAACATAACTTCCAGAACCTGAATAACCCTTTCTGACTGTCCATCTCTCTGTGGGTGAAAAGCAGTGCTAAAATCCAATCGTGTACCCAACGCTTCCTGCAACTTCCTCCAAAATCGAGATGTAAACCTAGGGTCTCGATCAGAAAGTATCGACACTGGCACCCCATGCAGTCGTACTACCTCCGCCACATATATCTTGGCCAACTTTTACAGTGAGTAGTCGGTACGAACAGGTATGAAATGAGCAGATTTGGTTAACCTATCCACAACCACCCACACCGAATCTTTCTTGGTGGGTGTCAAAGGTAACCCACTCACAAAGTCCATTGTTACTCTTTCCCACTTCCATAGCGGAATTTTCACGAGTTGCGATAATCCCAAGGCAATTTGTGCTCACCTTAACCTCGCTTGCACGCCGACATTTCCTAACAAATTCAACACCTCTCGTTTTAATCCGCCACCAAGACACTTCTCGCAAGTCTCGATATAACTTATTCCCTCCAGATGCATGGCACGAGTCCACCATGAGCCTCTTTTAGAATTAATTGCCTCAATTCAGGTCCTTTGGAATACAAACCCTTCCACGAAAGCACGTAACTCCTTCATGTTCAACCCAAAATCCTCGTTCTCACCACTCTTAACTTCTCGAACCGGAGAGCTAATGAATCGCCCTTCAACTAGTTTTCCTTAATCTGCCACCAAGTAGGCCTTACCGCAGCTTCGCCAACAAGCTTCCATCGTCAGCATGACTTAATCGCATTTAACAAGGCTCTCAAATCAAGAATAACCCTTCGACTCAACGCATCCGCCACCACATTAGCCTTTCCGGGTGGTACTCTATCGAACGATCGTAGTCTTTAAGCAACTCCACCCATCTTCGTTGCCTAAGGTTCAACTCCTTCGAGTCAACAAATACTTTAGGCTCTTATGATCCGTGTATATGATGCACTTTTCCCCATATAAGTAGTGTCTCCAAATTTTTAACGCAAAAATCACCGCCGCTAGCTCCAAATCATGCGTAGGGTAATTCACCTCATGAGCCTTAAGTCGTCGCGATGCATAGCGACTACCTTGCCCTCTTGCATCAATACGCAACCTAACCCTACATGCGACGCATCGTCAGATACAAGAAAGTCCTTCCTGCACACCGGTTGAATCAACACCGGCGCTTCGGTCAATACCTTTTCAACCGATCAAAAGCTTTTTCTTTGTTTCTCACCCGCATAAATGGTACTCCTTTCCTTATGAGTTTTGTCAAGGGTGCCGCCATTACCGAGAAACCCTCTACAAACCTTCTGTAGTAACCTGCTAACCCTAGAAAACTCCGAATTTCCGATACTGACCTAGGTGGCTTCCATTCCAGAATTGCTTCAATTTTACGAGGATCCACCTTAATCCCCTCGGCAGAGACCACATGCCCTAGGAAAGTTACCTCCCTCAACCAGAATTCACACTTGCTGAATTTCGCGTAGAGCTCCTTTTCCCTTAACACTTGCAGCACAATACGGAGATGCTCATCATGCTTCACCTCCATTTCAGAGTATACCAGGATATTGTCGATAAAGACGACTACGAACCGATCCAAGTAAGGTTGGAATACTCGGTTCATCAGATCCATAAAAGCTGCAGGTGCATTTGTTAGCCCAAACAGCATGACCACAAACTCATAATGTCCATATCGAGTTCGAAATGCTGTTTTATGAATATCCCCTTCTTTTACCCTTAGCTGATGGTATCCAGAACGAAGATCAATTTTGGAGAATACCAAGCTCCCTCGCTTGATCGAATGATCGTCAATCCTTGGTAGTGGATACTTATTCTTAATCGTCATTTTGTTCAACTGGAGATTACATGCGCATCATTCCGTCCTTTTTCTTCACAAACAGGACCGGTGCTCCCCAAGGAGACACACTAGGCCTAATGAAGCCTCTATCTAACAACTCTTGAATTTGAGCCTTCGCCCACTAACTCCTTCTTGCCATCCTATAGGGTGCAATAGATATTGGAGTCGTTCCGAGCAACAAATCGATTCCAAACTCAACTTCCGATTTGAGGTAATCTAGAAGCTCTTCCGAAAACCATCCCTAATTCCCTAACAGCTCGATGGTCTCCACAATCGATCCTCGGCCACTTGGCTTACCAAAGCCAGATATGCCTCGCACCCCATGCGCATCAATTTCTCAGCCCTCAACGCCGATACCACATTGGATAAGTAATCCCTCCGTTCTCCAATAATCATTACCTCTTCATCATTGACAGTCCTTAACACCATCCTCTTAGCTGCACAATCCAAAGTTGCTTTATGCTTGGTCAACCAATCCATCCCTAGTATCAAATCGAATTCTTCAAGCGGTAACTCCATCAAATCCCCACAAAAAACCCCGCCTTGAATCTCCAAAGGCATCTCCTTGAAGAGTTTCTCTACCTTAACCGAATGACCTAAAGGACTTATCACAGACACCCCACACATAGTCTCCTTGAAGTGTACACCCAGTGCCCCAGAAATGTTATATGCCACATATGAATGGGTTGATCCCACATCAATCAGAGCAGTATAAGGTACACCATAGATAAAAAAACGTACCAGTTATGACATCAGGTGCGTCACCCTCCTCGCGGCGACAAGCAGCATACACCAAAGCTGGCTGACGAGCATCCGCGTTACCAATACCCCTGACGGGTGCCCCACGTCTACGGCCATTACCACCGCGACCTTGTCCATGACCTCTTGGCAGCGGCGGTCTATCCCTCATAGGTTGAGCCGGTCGCACAACCCCTTGTTCGGCCATCTGAGCCTGAGTGGCCCTCTTAGGACAATCCTTAATCCTATGCTCCTTAGACCCACAACGAAGACAAGCCCCAGAACGCTTCCAGCACTCTCCTTGATGCATTCTCGCCGCAATCCCCACAAGCTTGCGGTCTACCTGTTCACCGGAATCGCCGAACCGGTTCCTCCATCCTGCTCTCTTAACATTTCGATTTGCGGCACCACCGTCCAAAGATCCCTCCCGAACCGATTCGATCCCTATCACAATTCTTCCGTTCGGTTTGTTTCACCTCCTCGCTATCTTAGCCTTCTCTACCAAAGGCAAAATCTCGCTCTCTCATGGAGCTATGAGCACCCTTAACTCATCTCTCGAGACCATCCTCAAAACGAACGCTGCGCCAGATTCGTGGAAACGATGCCATTAGCATACCGACTCAATCGTAGAAACTCCGCCTCATATTCAAGAATTGTCTTATTTCCACGAGTCGATTCAAGAACTCCTTTCGCATCGTCCACATAGCTAGCTCCAACATATTTTGCCTTAAAGGTCTGCTTAAACAGCTCCCATGTTACCCTCTCACCGGGGTACCCTCTCTCACAAGAATCCACCATCGACACGCTTCATCCCGCAAAGAACGACACCGCCCTTTCAACTTCGTTCTCTCGAAAGTCCAGTCATCCATGATCCGCTCTGTGGCTTCCAACTAGTACTCAGCCACATTTGGGGCCACTCCAGATATGCCCCTAAAAATCTCAGCTCCGTTGGCCAGAAGGCGTTCAGAAATGGACCCCCTATTCATGGGCTCGATGTTAGCTCCAGCCACCCTTTCCAAAACCCTCAACATGGCCTGAGACAGAGCGTCATCCCCTGCGGCCCGGTCATACGGCCCATTTTCATTAACCGGTGGTGGAAGTACCTCGCCAGCTGGCATGTGTTCAGATGACGCAGATCCAACTTGAGTGCTACCTCGGCCTCGACCACGGCCTCTTCCTCGAGTAGCCCTTGTACTCATAACGATTTATCTGATTACGAATTTTATGACATTAGTTTACTGGTTCCACTGTTTATTAAAGAATGTCTTATGAACAAATAGAGTTTCAGAGTTATTTTCGCGCAATCACAATTTAGCTACGGTCCCAGTTTTGTAGCCCTAATACTACCTTATCAATAGCACTATCTCTAAGGCTCAAGATTATCTACAGATTATTTCCATTCAGTTCCATATAAATATTTAAAGCGTAAAAAGAACACTTACGGACTTGGTGTCAGATTCAGCAGTGCCACTTCTTTATCATCTATAAAAACCCATGTTTTGTTTACCAAAAATAAAAAGATTTCATTTGAAAACACTTTTATTTTAAAACTATTGATTTAACCTCGTTCAATAGAAAAACTTTGAACATCTTTGAAAAACTTATAGAAAAACTTTTTTTTTAAAAGATTTTCGTACCCGATCCACAGCCGAGTTGTTGCAACCTGGCTCTGATACCACTAAATGTAACACCCCAAACCCGGCCTAGACGTTATGACCAGATCTGGTGCGCCACATCGAAGCGTTCAAAACATTTTGTATTACTTAGTTGGAAAACTTAGTTGGTGTTGTAAAAGACACTTTTAAAAGTAGGTTAAAGTGAATAGAAGTTGTGCACCAAGTAGGAAACCAGGAAGAAGAGGAGGTGAGTCCGTCAGACTGCTTAAGTACCAAGCTCCCTTCGGATCCAATCCTAGACATGTACACCGCCATTGCCACACTCTAACATCTCATATAATTTTGAGAAAACCGTTTGGTTAGGTCCATCTTAAGAAAATGATTAAGGTTGAAAACGTTTGCTTAGCGGAAGTCTTACTCGTATTCGTGTTATTTTAAAATCACTTAATGTTTTTGAAAACACGTCCTAGAGCTAATCTATTTCGTTTGTTATCATAGATCAATTTTATCATAATAGAATTAAATAATAAAGAAACAACCCAAACCATAAAAATAATTAGCGGCCTTATTACAAAAAAAAACCCAAAACCATAAACGAAAATATGGAAAATCTAGTTCACCAGAAGAAAACGAATTTGCAGAAAACGTGTGGCCACTCTAAATCCCGCCCAGCTCCAAGTCCACCAACTAGGTCTCACCTGCAAGGATGGAAGAAAAAGGGGTGAGTTTGGGAAAACTCAGTGTATACAGAAACCCATCCAAAGCCCAAATCACTCGAGCCCATTGGGCCTAAGCCCCATTCAGATAACAAGACACAATGGACCAAGCGCTTTTATCACAAGAGCAAGGCCTTAGCCCTTTTTACATAACAAGTGGGCCCATAGGCCCGGTTCAAGAACATAGGTAACAATAGTAGTAATGCATGCAAACCCATCTGGGAGACTACTCAACCTACCAACCGCTACACCGCCTGCATCAAATTTCTACACTCCATGTGGGAATATCTCAACCCACCCAAATTTCTACACTCCATAGTTGCAAAGAACGCTGCTCAAATATCAGTAAGTTGAGGCAAAGCCTCCAGTACGTGGATGAACCACTTTCAATACTTCCTCCATCAATACCCCAATCCCATGCAATAGATATTAATAAAGCATATCATGTACAATACAGTATTAATCAATCATGCAATTTAGCTAATTTAAACCCTAGGGGTATTTTTGTAATTGTGCTCTTTAGGGGTAATTTCGTACTTACGCAACGACACAAGTTATTTCAGTAATTTTTAGCCGTTTTATGCAATTTGGTTTGTGACAACCCGAATTAGGGCCTAATCGGAATAGTGGTTTCGTGACCACAAATCCGAGATAGAAATAATTGTTTTATAATTATTTTGGGGTTTATGATATGATTGCATGATTGTGTGAAAATTTCGTGATGAAATTCTATGCCTAAAGTGCTTAAATTGAAAGTAGGGACTAAATCGAATAAGTTGCAAAATTTGCATCCCTAAGTTTTAGTATGAAATTGTTTTGGAATATTAATTAGGAGGTCTTAAGTAGCAATTTGACCAATTTTAAGTTCATGGACAAAATTAGGACATGGAAGGAATTTTTGAAAGTTTAGTAAGGAGGGCATTTTGGTCATTTGGATATTAAATGAAATAAAATGGGAAAAATAACACAAAATTGATCATCATCCTCCTTAGTTGCTGCCGAATTCTCCTCTCTCCATAGCTAGGGTTTCTTCAATTTTCAAGCTCCATAGTAAGTGATTCTAAGCCCGCTTTTAATGTTCTTTACGTTTTGGAATCCGGAAGCTCGATTAAGCTTATGCTAGTAATAATTTAACCTAGGGTTCATATTTGGAAAAATACCCATAGGTGAAATTTGTGTATTTTGATGTTTTATGATAGAATATGAGGTTTTAAATTATGTTAAATAACTTGTGCTACTCGGTTTTAAGTGAAAACGAGTAAAAGCAAGATAATCGGTAAAATACCTATTGTTCATAACTATATGATAGAGTGAGAATTTGATGTTGTTGTAGAAGAGAAAATGTTCAGCATATCATAAAATATAAGAATAAGGGCTGAAATTAAATTTCCGAGCCTAGGGGCAAAATTGTAATTTTGTAAAGTTAGGGGCAAAATGTAATTTTTCCATGATGTGATTTTGGATTGAAATAAATAGTATCAGTATTAAATGAGCTAAATGTGTTATTATAGATCAAGAAAGACGGAATTGATCTCGAGCGGGGAAGGAAAAAGTTTTGGACTAAATTGCAAAATTTCCACATTTTGCACCAAGGTAAGTTTGTATGTAAATATTACAATAATTTCATGTACATTCTTATATTTCAGCCTATTATATAAATATACTAGCTGATGTTAAAATATAAATCGACTATTGGAAGAATGGAAATAAATACAGAGAGAGATCCGGTTGAACATTCTGAGAGATCGAATGAAATAGAGGAGCGTAGCTAGGTCACATGTATGATCTTGAGTGCACATCATGTGTACAAGAAAGCTACGAGACACCTCAGAGTAGCTAGGTCACATGTGTGATACGAGATGTATCCCATGTAGACAAGAGAGCTACGTGAAAGATAAATGTAGCTAGGTCGCATGCGTGATTCCAAGTGAAGGACACCATGTAGACAAGAGAGCTACGAGACAAATCGCTTAGGTCGCATGAGTGGTACTAAATGTTCACCATGTGTACAAGAGAGCCGAACTAAACGAAGTATGATGGTGGGGTTGTGTCTCAAACCATTAAATATCGAGGATTGATCCGAATTGTTCAACGGGATGGTTTTGTGGTGATATTGTGGTTTGGACCTACACTTATGGTGAATGAAATGTGGTGAAAATGATTTGTGGTATATACATATATAAGATAAAATGAGGTTAGCATAAAGAATGTGTGAAAGAGTGAAATTAGCATTAAAACTGTTTTAGATGGTAGCAGTGACGTGATTTTGAAAAATCACCAAAATAGGAGGAATATAATTAGAGGTTGAATGAGATGTGAAATTAAATTTTAATGAGTCTACTTTCATATAAAAGAAACAGAGCAAGCAAAGGATTTCTATATTTTTATATATTTACAATTGTATGTGACTTGCTCAGGATGAATACGTGATCCCCTGTTCCAACTTTGAAAAATCATTAAAAATTGTACAAAGCAAATTAAGAAATATAGTTTACATGCCTAAATTCCTTATTGAGACTAGTTTTAAATGAAACAGACTTCAGGGTTGTTTGAATTGTGTACTGAGAGAAATTCAATTCGTAGTGAACAGAGGTCAGATCAGTCGAGCTGTGTAACAGAGGAAACTTTAACTAATAAACTGTACTAATCGGCTGAACCAAAAATTATAGAAAAAAATTAGCAAAAAGCTTTATGAGTCTAGATTCAGGGAAATTTTATGGATTTGAATTTTGAGTTTTTTAACTCGAGTTATGATTTATTTAGTGAATATGACGCAGCAGAGACAGCTTAATCAAAGTGGAATGAATAGTGAAGTTAAAGTAGATATACTTGAATTGTTGTGTAAACATGTTAGATTCTTTAATTAGTATTTACATACTTACTTACTAAGCTATAAGCTTACTTTGTTTCTCTCTTTTGTCTTATAGTGTCCTTCGGCTTGCTCAGGAGTTAAGGATCGTGAAGATCTACCCGCACTATCATACTTTAGGGTATTTGAACTAAACGTTTTGAATTATGGCATGTATAGTAGGCTTAATTATTTTGTTACGTGTCATATTTGTCTAGGTTTAAAATATTAGTTATAGTACTCGACCAGCTACTTTGTACAAGCCATTAAAGTTGGCTAATATTGTTCAAGACATATATTATACGATGCACTATCAAATTGGATGACATATTTATATCTTGGTTATGTTTAATGGTATGTGTTATGTTACGGTAATACCTTGTATCTGTTCCTGACGACGTAACGGGTAAGGGTGTTACATTTAGTGGTATCGAGCTATGGTTTAGTCGGTTCTCGGACTAATAAAGTGTGTGTAAAAGTCTAGCTATACATGCCATAAAAATATTGTGATAGTGTGGTGACTCGATTATTCTAAACTGTGTTTTGTTTTAATATAGTAATGGATCTGAAGGAACTGCGGTGATGATCTTTAGTAATGCGCCGGCTCCGCACAAGGGACCGCGCTGTGGGAAAGTAGACTGAGACATTGAGAAAAGGAGATGAGGCTCGGGATGCCTTTCTCCAAATGATGAACAATTGGTATATCTTGAATTTATTCGAGCAAATCCAAATGCTCAACCTCCTCCACCCCTCCTATACCTCGGACGATTCCTTTAGTCGCTCAAGGTATAGATTTGGTAAGAATGAACAAGCCTCCGGTTGACAAGATTCGAAAACAAGGGGCGAAGAGTTTAGAGCAAAGGTCGATGATGATCCCGAGAAAGCGGAATTCGGCTTGAAAATTCTACCCGTGTATTTGATGAGCTCTCATGTACACCCGAGGAATGCTTAAAGTGTCTTTGTATCACTTTTGAGAGATTCGACTTACCACCGGTGGAAGACTTTGGTTGCGATGGTGCCAAAAGAAAAAGTTACTTGGGATTTCTTCGGGAAGAATTTAGAAAGAAATACATAAGTCAGCGATTTATTGATCAAAAACGGAAAGAGTTCCTTGAATTGAAGCGGGGAAAATGTCTCAGTAGCAGTATGAACGCGAATTTGTAAGACTCAGCAAGTATGCCTGTGAATGTGTGTCCACCGAGGCCATTATGTGTAGAAGATTTGAAGATGGGTTGAATGAGGACATTAAAGTGCTTGTAGGAATTTTGGAGTTGAAAGAATTTGTAGTATTGGTTGATCGAGCTCTTAAAGTCAAGAATTGAACAAAGAAAGAAGAAAAGTCGCTATTGAGGCCCGAGATGTCGAAAAAGACAGATAAGCAAGCCATTTCAATCTCAACCAAAGAGGTCCAAGAGACAAACCCTTGAATGACAGTTTCAATTGGGGATTCACACGAGATCGTGGTAGAGCATATTCGGGTCTAAAGCTCAAGCTACTTGATGGCAAGTGTGGGTAATGTGCGACCTAGAAAGCCCGAGTGTCGACAATGTGGCGAGCAACATTATGGTGAGTGTTGGGGACCGAGCGAGCTTGTTTCAAAAGCGGTTCTCATGAGCATTTTATTAGAGATTGTCCGAGAAAGTTAAAGAAGAAAGATTTCAGAGTGCTAGATAGAATACCACCGCTAGTAGAGGTAGACCACCGAGAAATACTGGAGGTGGGACTAGTAGTAAAACTGTGATGAAAGATTTAACGGCAAGATCAGAAGCTAGAGCACCTGCTAGAGCTTATGCTATACGTGCCCGAGAAGATGCATCATCTCCCGATGTCATTACTGGTACATTTTCTCTCTATGATTCTATTGTTATTGCATTGATTGGTCCCGGGTCCACTCATTCCTATATTTGCATGAATTTAGTATCCAATAAAAAGTTGCCTGTTGAATTTACTGAGTTTACGATTAAAGGGTCGAACCTCTTAGGCCAATATGTGCTAGTTGACAAGGTTTGCAAGAATTGCCCATTAATGATTCAAGGTCACTTTTTTTCCGGCCAACTTGATGTTGTTACCATTTGGTGAGTTTGACGTTATCTTGGGAATGGACCGGTTAACATTGTATGATGCTAAGGTAGATTGTAAACAAAAGACACTAGAGTTGAAATGTGAAAATGGAGAAATTATGTGGGTTGAAACAGATGAATCAAATAAATTGCCTATGGTGATTTCGCACATGTCGGCACAGAAATACATGAGAAAAGGGTGTGAAGCTTATCCGCTTATGTAATGAATATTGAGTTGCCTCAACTGAAATTTGAATCGATCTGATAGTCCTGTGAGTTTCGGATGTATTTCGGAGGAATTGCCTGGGTTGCCTCCGAACAGAGAGATAGATTTTGCCATTGATTTGTTGTCATAGATTTTGCCATTGATTTGTTGCCGGGTACTGCACCGATCTCGATTGCTCCATATAGAATGGCTCCGACTGAATTAAAAGAATTGAAGGCTCAGTTGCAGGAGTTAACAGACAAGGGATTTGTGAGACCGAGTTTCTCTCCTTGGGGTGCTCCTATATTATTCGTAAAGAAGAAGGATGGTTCAATGAGACTTTGCATTGATTACCGTCAGCTTAATAAGGTGACTATAAAGAACAAGTACCCATTGCCGAGGATTGATGATTTATTCGATCAGTTAAAGGGGGCCACAGTGTTTTCAAAGATTGATTTGAGGTCTGGTTACTACCAGCTGAGAGTTAAGGAGTCAGATGTGCCGAAAACCGCCTTTAGGACAAGGTATGGACATTATGAGTTTCTTGTGATGCCTTTCGGCTTAACAAATGCTCCAGCTATATTTATGGACTTAATGAATCGGATCTTCCGGCCATATTTGGATAAGTTTGTAGTAGTGTTTATAGATGACATTTTAATTTATTCTCGAGATGAGTCTGAACATACCGAACACTTGAGAACTATATTGCAGATCTTGAGAGAAAAGAAACTGTTTGCCAAGTTTAGTAAAAGTGAGTTCTGGCTTCGTGAAGTCGGATTTTTGGGGCATATAGTCTCAGGTGATGGTATTGGTGGATCCAAGCAAGATTTCTGCGATCGTGGATTGAAACCGCCCAAGAATGTATCCGAGGTTAGAAGCTTTTAGGCTTAGCCGGGTATTATAGACGTTTTGTTGAAGGATTTTCGATGATTGCCTCTCCTATGACTAAGTTGTTGCAAAAGAATGTTAAGTTTGAATGGACTGATAAATGTCAACAAAGTTTTGAAAAGTTGAAAGCACGATTGATGAAGCACCAATTTTAGTACAAATTAATCGGAAAGGAGTTCGTAATTTATAGTGATGCATCATTGATGTGCCTTGGATGTGTGTTGATGCAAGAGGGTAAAGTGGTAGCTTATGCTTGAGACAGTTAAAACCGCATGAGAAGAATATCCTACACATGATTTGGGCCGGCATTGTTGTTTTTGCCTTGAAGATTTGGCGACATTATTTGTACGGTGAAAAATGCCGAATTTTTACCGATCACAAAAGTTTGAAGTACTTGATGAATCAAAAGGATCTGAATCTGCGGCAATAAGATGGCTTGTATTATTAAAGGATTATGATCTAGTGATTGATTATCATCCGGAAAGGCAAATGTAGTTCTTGACGCCTTGAGCGAAAAATTTCTTTTTACTTTGAGAGCCATGAACACGGGTTAGCATTGTCGATGATGGGTCAATCTTAGCGAGATGAGAGCTAAACCATTATTTCTCCGTTGATTTGTGATGCTCAAAAGAATGATAGTGAGTTGCGGATCAAGAGAACTCAATGCGAATCGAGTTATGACTCGATTTTCGAGTTGGACCAGATGATTTGTTTGATGTTTCGAGACGGGATATGTGTCCGAAAAACGATAAATTGATTTAGAAAATATTACATGAGGCGCACAATGGTGTTTATCGGTTCATCTGGTAGCACAAAATGTATAATGATTTAAAGAAGTCAGTATTGGTGGCGGTATGAAAAGGACATTTCGAATTTGTAACCAAGTGTTTGATCTGTCAACAAGTAAAAGTTGAACATCAAGTGCCTTGAGATTACTTCAACCGTAATGGTGCACGAGTGGAAATGGGACAAGATTACCATGGATTTTGTAACCGGTTTGCCTTTAACTCCTAAAAAGAAGGATCTTTGTTTGGGTAGTGGTTGATAGATTAACAAAGTCAGCCCACTTTATACCAATGACGTACCGATTACTCACTTGATAAAGTAGCCGAATTATATATTGCTGAAATTGTGAAGTTGCACGGAGTACCTATGTCTATAATATCAGATAGAGATCCAAGATTTACCTCGAGATTTTGGAAAAAGTTACAAGAAGCTTTAGGTACAAAATTGAACTTTATTACCGCATTTCATCCACAAACAAATGGTCAAACGGAAAGAGTAATCCAGGTACTCGAAGATATGCTTAGATGCTGTGTTTTAGAATTTGGAGGTAGTTGGGAGAAATATCTATCTTTGATTGAGTTTGCCTACAATAACAGTTATCAATCAAGTATACAAATGGCACCGTATGAAGCCTTGTATGGTCGTAAGTGTCGGACTCCTTTATATTGGACCGAGCTTAGTGAGAAACAGATTCATAGAGTTGATCTAGTTAAAGAAACCAAAGAGAAAATAAAAGTAATTCGGGATTGCTTGAAAGTCGCTTGGATCGACAAAAGTCATATGCGATTTAAAAGAAAAGAGATTGAATTTCGGTGGGTGATAAAGTGTTCTTGAAGGTGTCACCATGGAAAAAGATTCGAGATTTAGTCGAAAAGGCAAGTTGAGTCCGCATTTTATTGGGCCGTACGAGATTACTGAGAGAATTGGACCAGTGGCATATCAGTTGGCCTTACCGGTAGAGTTAGAAAGAATTCATAACGTGTTTCATGTATCAATGTTGCGACGTTATCGTTCGATCCTTCACATGTGATTTCCCAACGAAATTGAGATTCGATCGGATATGACCTATGAGGAGGAACCAATAAAGATTTTGGCTCGAGAGGTTAAACAGTTAAGAAATAAAAGTATAGCTTTAGTGAAAGTATTGTGGCACGACATGGGATAGAAGAGGCTACGTGGGAACCCGAGGAAGCTATGAGGAAACAAGACCCAAACCTCTTTACTGGTAAGATTTTCGAGGACGAGAATCTCAAAGGGGGGAGAATTGTGACAACCCGAATTAGGGCCTAATCGGAATAGTGGTTTCGTGACCACAAATCCGAGATAGAAATAATTGTTTTATAATTATTTTGGGGTTTATGATATGATTGCATGATTGTGTGAAAATTTCGTGATGAAATTCTATGCCTAAAGTGCTTAAATTGAAAGTAGGGACTAAATCGAATAAGTTGCAAAATTTACATCCGGAAGTTTTAGTATGAAATTGTTTTGGAATATTAATTAGGAGGTCTTAAATAGCAATTTGACCAATTTTAAGTTCATGGACAAAATTAGGACATGGAAGGAATTTTTGAAAGTTTAGTAAGGAGGGCATTTTGGTCATTTGGATATTAAATGAAATAAAATGGGAAAAATAACACAAAATTGATCATCATCCTCCTTAGTTGCTGCGAATTCTCCCTCTCTCCATAGCTAGGGTTTCTTCAATTTTCAAGCTCCATAGTAAGTGATTCTAAGCCCGCTTTTAATGTTCTTTACGTTTTGGAATCCGGAAGCTCGATTAAGCTTATGCTAGTAATAATTTAACCTAGGGTTCATATTTGGAAAAATACCCATAGGTGAAATTTGTGTATTTTGATGTTTTATGATAGAATATGAGGTTTTAAATTATGTTAAATAACTTGTGCTACTCGGTTTTAAGTGAAAACGAGTAAAAGCAGCATAATCGGTAAAAATACCTATTGTTCATAACTATATGATAGAGTGAGAATTTGATGTTGTTGTAGAAGAGAAAATGTTCAGCATATCATAAAATATAAGAATAAGGGCTGAAATTAAATTTCCGAGCCTAGGGGCAAAATTGTAATTTTGTAAAGTTAGGGGCAAAATGTAATTTTTCCATGATGTGATTTTTGGATTGAAATAAATAGTATCAGTATTAAATGAGCTAAATGTGTTATTATAGATCAAGAAAGACGGAATTGATCTCGAGCGGGGAAGGAAAAGTTTTGGACTAAATTGCAAAATTTCCACATTTTGCACCAAGGTAAGTTTGTATGTAAATATTACAATAATTTCATGTACATTCTTATATTTCAGCCTATTATATAAATATACTAGCTGATGTTAAAATATAAATCGACTATTGGAAGAATGGAAATAAATACGAGAGAGAGATCCGGTTGAACATTCTGAGAGATCGAATGAAATAGAGGGCGTAGCTAGGTCACATGTATGATCTTGAGTGCACATCATGTGTACAAGAAAGCTACGAGACACCTCAGAGTAGCTAGGTCACATGTGTGATACGAGATGTATCCCATGTAGACAAGAGAGCTACGTGAAAGATAAATGTAGCTAGCTCGCATGCGTGATTCCAAGTGAAGGACACCATGTAGACAAGAGAGCTACGAGACAAATCAGTTAGGTCGCATGAGTGGTACTAAATGTTCACCATGTGTACAAGAGAGCCGAACTAAACGAAGTATGATGGTGGGGCGTGTCTTTGAAACCATTAAATATCGAGGATTGATCCGAATTGTTCAACGGGATGGTTTTGTGGTGATATTGTGGTTTGGACCTACACTTATGGTGAATGAAATGTGGTGAAAATGATTTGTGGTATATACATATATAAGATAAAATGAGGTTAGCATAAAGAATGTGTGAAAGAGTGAAATTAGCATTAAAACTGTTTTTAGATGGTAGCAGTGACGTGATTTTGAAAAATCACCAAAAATAGGAGGAATATAATTAGAGGTTGAATGAGATGTGAAATTAAAGTTTAATGAGTCTACTTTCATATAAAAGAAACAGAGCAAGCAAAGGATTTCTATATTTTTATATATTTACAATTGTATGTGACTTGCTCAGGATGAATACGTGATCCCCTGTTCCAACTTTGAAAAATCATTAAAAATTGTACAAAGCAAATTAAGAAATATAGTTTACATGCCTAAATTCCTTATTGAGACTAGTTTTAAATGAAACAGACTTCAGGGTTGTTTGAATTGTGTACTGAGAGAAATTCAATTCGTAGTGAACAGAGGTCAGATCAGTCGAGCTGTGTAACAGAGGAAACTTTAACTAATAAACTGTACTAATCGGCTGAACCAAAAATTATAGAAAAAAATTAGCAAAAAGCTTTATGAGTCTAGATTCAGGGAAATTTTATGGATTTGAATTTTGAGTTTTTTAACTCGAGTTATGATTTATTTAGTGAATATGACGCAGCAGAGACAGCTTAATCAAAGTGGAATGAATAGTGAAGTTAAAGTAGATATACTTGAATTGTTGTGTAAACATGTTAGATTCTTTAATTAGTATTTACATACTTACTTACTAAGCTATAAGCTTACTTTGTTTCTCTCTTTTGTCTTATAGTGTCCTTCGCTTGCTCAGAGTTAAGGATCGTGAAGATCTACCCGCACTATCATACTTTAGGGTATTTGAACTAAACGTTTTGAATTATGGCATGTATAGTAGGCTTAATTATTTTGTTACGTGTCATATTTGTCTAGGTTTAAAATATTAGTTATAGTACTCGACCAGCTACTTTGTACAAGCCATTAAAGTTGGCTAATATTGTTCAAGACATATATTATACGATGCACTATCAAATTGGATGACATATTTATATCTTGGTTATGTTTAATGGTATGTGTTATGTTCTGGTAATACCTTGTATCCTGTTCCGGCGACGGTAACGGGTAAGGGGTGTTACATGGTTCCACCATCTAACTAACATGCTACTTTGCCCATCTCTTACCCATATTGGTCCGTAAGCCCATTGGGCCCAGTTTTGGCCCATCGAGGCCCTCTTTTTTCAAAGTACGTTAAGACGTCACACAAACTTACTTACCACCTTGCGGTGCTAGATCTGACAATTACTCTACGTCTTTGAGAGCATTCGCATACTCACAAGCCCATGAAATGCCAGAATTTCGGCATTTCGGCTTTTGCCGAATTGAACTAATAAAAGGTGTTCGGTACACACCTGATTCTCGACGACTGCTACTGAGATCTCTTCCGATGTCCTACAATTGATTAGCACAGTTATTATTTACAAACCATAATCACTAAACCCCAAAACTTACTTATCCATGATCGAACCATGTCCCTAAAAGCCTTTGAAACCTTACCTTTTTGCCAAAATCGATAGCTAGCTCCGAATCTGATTGCTCCAACAACCCACGCCTTCAATCCAACACTTAAGAAGACGCTAATAATTGACAGAAAATGTCAGTTAAAAACCCTTAGAGCCACATGCCCAAATTGACAGCCTCCTTAAATTTTAGGGACTTCGGCTTTTCCTAACTTTGTAAAATATGACCAGATCTGAGATGATGAACACTTACCCCTTACTCCTCTTTGATCTCCACGCAATCTGATGCAGATTTATCTTTCAAACGACAGTAGAACTCGACTCCCAAAGTTTTGAAGTTTCGGCTATAAGCCCCCAAATCTATGGTTTTTCGACTTTTGGGTGATGAAGGAGATGACAATGTGGAACTATAACCTGGATGTAGAATGCCGACAGGTCTCTAGAGTTCAGAAAGAATAATCGTTGATTAATGGAAACACAATGTTAAAGGATTTGGCTTTGAAGAAATAGGTACATGTAATGTGTGTTCAAGATTTCGGCTTTTATGGCTTCGGCAAAAGTATTGATGAACAGCAGAATTGATGAATAGTTTTGAAGAAGAAAAATAGAAAAAGAAGAATAGGGGAAGTGGTAGTTTCGGCTAGAGAGGAAAAAGAGAGAAAAGAAAAACCTTGTGATGTCTGAGCAGAAAGGAACGGCACCACTCAATACCCTAGGTGCCGAAATACTAACCTCATAACCCTCTGCCGATTTTTCCCCCTTCAATTCCCAAAATTCGGCCAACTCCTAACCTCTCTCCTAATCCCTTAAATCTCTCCCCTTATCACTCCTTAATCCAAGTGTTTGGACTGATCCAAACTCTCCTTTAGCAGAATCCACCTGGACTCCAACACTACCCCTCCTGCACTTAAAAATAAATGCATCTATTTGTCAACACAGGGAATCGATCCCATGCCTCCCTCAATGCTCCACACTCCACCTTTTTAGGAGCCTAGTGGTGTCACCCTGGCCACTTTACCAAGGCTCTTTTTGTGATGCAATTTGCCCATAACTCTATACAAGGACCATCTAGCCAGAACCCCTAACTCCTAAGTCCAAAAATTCAAAAATTCAACCAGGTTTTGGCCAACACATGGGCCTTCTATAAGCCCATTTACCTACTCAAAATATTAATTTCACATCCAATTACAAAATTTTAAAATCTTTACAAAATATTGAAAACCGCGAATAAATCCAAAAATCAGGATGTTACATCTTTCTTGCATCTCTGGCTTCATTCGCTGCTTTTCTCTTCTCGTTACTCAGTTCTTCAGCTTTACAAGCTCGATCGACCAATACCACAAACTCTTTCAACTCTAAAATCCCAACTAGTAGCTTGATGTCTTCATTTAGCCCATCCTCGAACCTCTTACACATAATAGCTTCAGTGGACACACACTCCTGGGCATACTTGCTGAATCTGACAAATTCACGTTCATATTCTGCCACAGACATTTTACCTTGTTTCAGCTCAAGGAACTCTTTCCGTTTTTTATCAATGAACCGCTGGCTTATATACTTCTTTCTAAACTCCTCTTGAAAGAAATCTCATGTAACCTTTTCTTTCGGAACCATAGATACCAGTGTCTTCCACCAATGATATGCTGAATCCCTTAGTAAAGATATAACACATTTCAAACATTCTTCGGGAGTGCAGGAAAGCTCATCGAATACCCTGATAGAATTTTCAAGCTAGAACTCTGCTTTCTCGAGATCATGATCTATATTAGCCCTAAATTCTTCAGCCCCTTGCTTTCGAATATTATCAGCTGATGGTTTGCTCAATCTTCTCATTTCGGCACCTTGAGGAACTACGGGAACTGGTTGAGGAATAAGAGGGGGTGGAGGAGGCTGAACGTTCGGATTTGCCCGAACAAATTCTGTGTACCAATTACTCATCATACAGAGAAAGGCTTCCCGAGCCCCATCTCCCTGATCATGTGTCTCATGCCTGCTCTCAACTGGCCCAGTCCCTTGTGCGGGAGCCGACGCATTAGTTTTTACATCATCAGCTACAGCTCGATCGGGATCCATTTACTATATAAAAACACGATTTAAATTGTCAGGAGTCATCACGCTATCATAATATAATTATGGCATGTACAGATAGACTTCCACACACAGTACGTAAATTTGAGAACCGCCTAAACCTTGACTCTGATACCAATAAATGTAACACCTCATACCCATGTTCTAAGCCGGAACAAGGTATGGAATATTACGAATCACGAAAACATGAATTCACACATTTACGACCTTACATAATTAATTCTTCTAGCTTGAACAAAAATAGATAACATTAATGAGATATACATAAATACAAGTAAATTATCAAATTTTGAAAAGTAATATTTTAAACCAAATTAATTATAACATATAATAAAATGATTCAACCCTCTATACATGCCATAATTCCAAAATAATGTTTACAAAGTACCAAAAAGTATTGATAGTGTGGATGGGTCTCCGACGATCTCCAAATCCCGAGCTGGCTTAGTAACTTTGTAAGATAAGAAAAAGAAAAGAAGATAAGCATATAGCTTAGTAAGTAAGTACAAAATTGATATATACAATTTATCAAAGTAAAACAATCATACTAGTATATAATCATATATTCAGGACAGGATGTTTTTTACGAGTCCCGGTTTTAAAAAAAATATATCTCGAACTACAAGACTCTAAATTCAATTTGCAAAATTGCAAATTTCCATCATTTAATCGTTCTATGGACAGCCACCAATTCATATGATAACAACATAAAATAACATAAAAAAATCGATAAATTATTCATGTACGAACTTACCTCGGTGCAAACTTTAGAAATGTTATAATTTAGTCCGAAAGCTTTTCTTTTCCCCGATCACGATCGATTCCATGTCTTTCTTGATCTATAAAAACACATTTAGTTCATTTAACACTCATACTATTTATTTCAATCCAAAAATCACATAATGGAAAAATTACGTTTTTGCCCCCTAACTTTTACAAAATTATGATTTTCCCCTTAGGCTCGGGAATTTAATTTCAGCCCTTATTCTTATATTTTATGACATGCTGATCATTTTTCCCTTCTATGACATCATCCGATTCACACTCTAACATGCACTTATGACTATTAGGTATTTTTATCGATTAAGCCCTTTTACTCATTTTCACTTAAAACCGAGTTGCACAAGTTGTCTAACAAAATTTAAAACCTCATATTCTAGCATAAAACACCAAAATACAAAAATTTTTCCTATGGGTATTTTTCCAAATATGAACCCTAGGTCGAATTATTGCTAACATAAGCTAAATCGAGCTACCGGGATTCCAAAAACGTAAAGAACATTAAAAACGGGGCTTGGAATCACTTACTATGGAGCTTGAAAGCTTGAAACAAACCCTAGCTATGGAGAACCCTTGAAATTTTTTCCTAATGAAGATGATGGACAAAAATTAGCTTTTAATTTTGTTTTTAATTCATTTTAATAACTAAATGACCAAAATGCCCTTACTACTAAACTTTCAAAAAATTCCATCCATGTCCAATTTTTGTCCATAGACTTAGAAATTGGTCAAATTTCTATTTAAGACCTCCTCATTAATATTCCAAAGCAATTTCATACTAAAAACTTCTAGAATGCAAGTTTTGCAAATTATTCGATTTAGTCCCTAGTCTCAACTTAAGCACTTTATACATAGAATTTCAACACGAAATTTTCACACAATCATGCAATCATATCATAAACCTCAAAATAATTATTATAATTATTTCTATCTCAGATTTGTGGTCACGAAACCACTATTTCGATTAGGCCCTGATTCAAGATATTACAGGTAACTTAGCTTAGTAAGTCATAAGCAAATGAATATTTCAATAATATTATCAACTTAATTAAACGAAGCCAAATATCATTATATATCCAACTATACTTCCACACATTTACACAAACTCACAAAAAAAAATTTAACTTCATATACCAACATCACTCATTTGGCCGAATATACAAGATCAAATATAATATCACATATATGCATACCTATGTGGCCAAATATGCAAGATCAAATATAACATCACATATGTGCTTACTTATATGGATGAATATACAAATTCAAATATAATATCATATTTTTGCATACCTTTATAGCCAAATATACAAGATCCAATATAACATCACATATGTACATACCTATGTGGCCGAATATTCAAGATCCAATATAACATCATATATGTACATACGTATGTGGCCAAAAATTCAAGGACATTTAGCTCAGTTTACTTGCTCAATTATCACATCAATAGGAAGTCTTATAGGCATAGGCTTGAAAATAAATCACCGGTACAAAATCTGCTAGGCATAAACCTGAATCACTGATAAACCGTAATTTATACATATTTTTATCCCATGCTTACCACATTTATAGATGATTTCTCCTTAGATTTTGTGAATTTGATGCTTCTAATTGTTAAAATTCATGTTTTATAATTGGGTGAGCATAAGAGAGTAAAAAGAGTGAAAAACGGGCAGAAAATGGAGAAAATGGACCCATATGGGAAATCAACATGGCGTGGACTTCCTCACATGGGCGTGTCCCACGGCTGTGTCCCTTTGGCAGGACCGAAGCACGACTTACACGAGTATACTACACGCCCATGCCTATTCAACAACCTTGACCACGGGCTGGAGTAATGGCACATGGGCATGTCACACGGGTGTGTCCCTACCGAGCCCAAGTATAACCCTATTAAGAAAAGGCCAATTTTGGGGGCTTTTAGGCATTTTAAAGCCTATTTAAACACCTGAGAAGGCACTTAAGAGAAGATGGAAAGTAGGAAGCAAGGAATTATTCAAGGAAAGACGATTGATCCATCTCAGAAGCCGGATTCATCATCAAGACTGAAGATCTCCCTTCAAGTTCCTTCAGGAGTTTTGGGTTTTCTTATGTTTTGTTATCTTTATGCTTTTCAGATGTCTTCTTTCACAAGTATGACCTAAACCCCCTAAATACCTAAGGGGAATGGAACATAAGGCAGATCTTGTTATTACTATCTGAATTATATGATAAATATTTGACTTGTTCTTAATTATGTGTTCTTAATTCTTGTTTTAATATTCCAGGATATTGATTCAAGTTAACACTCTTATTCAGAGGAGGAATAGACCCTGTCTAAGAGTAAAATTATCATAATTAAGCGGATTTGATTGCACGTCTAGAGATAGGGTGACAAGATTTTGCCGGATTAGGGTGAAACCTAATAAGGGAATCCATAGATTGAGTTAATGCAATTCTAGGGTGTTAATTAGAAAGAGATTTCAATTATTCAACCTAGGGTTAGACGTTATTAGTCTCGAGAGGGATAATAATATAACTTAGGGATTTCTACAGATCAAGTCAAATGAATAAATCGTCTGATTCAGAATCAAATAACAAGTGAAGTCTAGGTGGATTTTTCCTTAGGTATTGTCTTAATCAATCAAATTTTCCCAAGAGTATTTTCCCAAATTTTCTTTCTATGCATTCTTAGTTAGTAATTAGTTTAGATAACCAAACCTCTTAATTTTTAGGCTAGATAATAAAAAAGAAGTAAATACTAGTACTCGTAGTTCCTTTGGGTTCGACAATCCAGTCTTGCTGAACTGTACTACTATTCGATAGGTACACTTGCCTTAATCGTGATAATAAGTTAGTCTCAAGAACGATTCTTTCATAAATCTTTAAAATCTGTCACGAATATCATGTATCAAGTTTTGGAGGCCTTGTCGGGGAACTAGGATATTAGGAACACTCAATTTTTTTTACTTTAGCCATTTTACTTTTATTGCAATTTAAATTTTTATTTTCTTGTCTAATTTGTCATTTATTTTCTTATGACAGCTTTTTCTAGTTTTTGACCAGAAGAAACCTGTTAGGACCATTACTATTTAATTGTGAGCTCGATCGTGCAGTTCACAGAAACCAAAGAGAAATAAGGTGAAGCTTACGATACACAAAAGAGCAAGAGGATGGTACTTCAACCACAACTGTGGAGATGGTTGAAAATCAAGAAAATTTGCTACCTCCCGCGATTGCTGTTAATCAAAAACCTACTCTACGCACTATGTATGATTATACTAAACCTTCTTTAATAGGAACTGAATCATGCATAGTTAGACTTGCTGTAGCTGCAAATACTTTTGAACTGAAACCTAACACAATTCAAATGATACAGCAATTTGTTCAGTTTGATGGTTTGCAAGACGAGGATCCCAACGTTCACTTGGCAAATTTCTTAGAGCTTTGCAACACTTTTAAAATCAATGGTGTTTCTGATGACGCCATTCGCCTTCGGTTGTTTCCCTTTTCATTGAGGAATAAGGCTAAACAGTGGTTGAACTCATTGCCACAGGGGTCAATCACTACTTGGGAATAAATGACCGAAAAGTTTTTATTAAAATATTTTTCGCCAACTAAAATGGCTAAATTACGTAATGATATCTCTTCTTTTGTGCAGATAGATTTAGAAACACTCTACGATGCATGGGAGAGATACAAGGACCTCTTGAGAATATGCCCTCACCATGGGTTACCACCTTGGCTGCAGGTCCAAACGTTTCACAACGGCTTCAACCCTTTGACTCGGTAGATGGTTGACCCAGCTGCTGGCTGAGCCATCAATAATAAGACACCTGAAGATGCCTATGAACTTATAGAGGAGATGTCACTGAATAACTATTAGTGGCAAGTCATGAGGACAAAGCCAACAAAAAAAGCCGACGTTTATAACATCGATTCGGTCACCATGCTTTCTAATCAGGTAGAACTCTTGAATAAGAAAATTGATGGTTTTCCTAGCTCTTCACACGTTCACTTAGTAATGCAGTGCGAATCAGGTGGAGGTGGATCAAACAGTTCAGATTACCCACCTTATGGCTACAACATGACGAACAAGCAGTTAAATTACATGGGTAACAATCCTCGATCTCAAATAAATCCTTATAGCAATACTTACAATGTAGGTTGAAGGAACCATCCAAATTTTTCATGGGGAGGCCAAGGAAATCAGAGACCACCACGCCCTCCAGGCTTTTAGCAACCATCGTACCAGCAGGAGAAAAAGTTGAACCTTGAGGAGATGCTAACCAAATTCATCTCGGTGTTAGAAACTAGTTTTAAGAATACAGAGACAACACTTAAAAATCAACAAAAGTCAATCCAAGGGCTCGAAACAAAGATAGGTCAGCTCGCTAAATTGATATCTGAAAGAGCACCAGGAAGTCTACCTAGTAACACTGAACCCAACCCAAAAGAGCACGTGAAAGTAGTTACACTAAGGAGTGGGAAAGTATTAGATAAATCTGAAAAGAAACCACCACAAGAAGCTGACAGAAAGGAGGTCGACTCGAAAACAATGACAACTTAATGCCAAAAGAAATAAACCACCAATCCCGTACCCAGCAAAGTTGAAGAAAGACTGTATGGATGCACAATTCGGTAAATTTCTTGAACTGTTTAAACAACTGTATATTAACTTACCTTTAGTTGAAGCTATATCGCGGATGCCTACATATGTAAAATTCTTAAAGGAGCTTCGAACAAACCAAAGGAAGTTTGAAGACTTATCTACAGTGGAGCTTAATGAAGAGTGCTCAGCCATACACCAAAACAAACTGCCAACCAAACTGAAATTCCCAAGAAGTTTTACTATTCCTTATTTAATTGGTAGTTTGAATATTGATAAAGCACTAGCTGATTTAGGCGCCAGCATTAATTTGATGCTATATAAAATGTTTAAACAACTTGGTCTTGGGGAACCTAAACCCACTAGTATGAGTATTCAATTAGCTGATAGATTTATTAAATATCCTAGGGGAATTATAGAGGACGTACTTGTGACAGCCCTAAAGTGACCCTAGTCGAAAAGCGGTTTCGGGACCGCTAAACCGAGTCACTAAATTATTTGAATATAATGATTATTGTCTAAAATATGTGAATATGAATGTGTGAAAGTTTTAAGCTTCGATTTAGTCAATTGCATGTGAATTTAGCTAATAGGACTTATGTGTGACACTTTTGAAATGTGATAGGTCAATCTATAAGGATCTATTAGTGCATGAGATCAAAAGGTGGACTTGCATGTCAATTTCCCCTTAATTAGTAAGTGGCCAGCCATGACAAGGAGGGTGGACAAGATGTTATGGGCAAAACATGTCATAAACATGTTATGTTAATGCTTATGTTAGGAATAATAAAATAAAGAACATGGGCAATAAAATATTAGTGTTAGTAGGAGGAGAAACAAAAAAAAATGTGTGTGGTTGCCCCTTCATTGCCGTGAATTGAAAGAAGAAAAAAAAAAGAGCTTCATTCTTTGGTTACGGCGAATTGAAGAAAGGAAGAAGAGAGGTTTGGTCACCTTGAGCTTAAGGGGAGGTTAGTATGTTGTGTTAGATTCTTAAATTTTAAACTTGTTTCTAGTTAATTAGCTAATTTCTTACACAACCCATGGCAAAAATTTGAAATCTTGGTGATGGCTTGAGCCTTGGTTTTAGTTATTAAAGGATGAGATTGGGTTATAATCTTTATGTTTTATGAAGAATTGTTGAAGAGAAGGGTTTAAGTAGTCAAATTATAAATTTTAATGCTCATGAGTACAATGGCCAAACATAGATTTGTCTAAAGAATTGAACAAATGCCGTGTGAGTGATTGAAATGAATGAGTTGGAGGTTGGATCATGTTAAGATTGGCCTTGTACATAAACATTAAGAGTTTGATGTTTTGTGATTTTTGGAAGGTAAATAAGGTTATACACAAGATGAATACTAAGATTTTGGTTGACTTGTTTTTAGAGAGGTTCGGCCAAGGACCTTATGTGCAAGTTTATTCGGTTTAAGTAGAGTAAACGTGACGGGTAGATATGGAGTAATGTGTATATTGGTTTGGCTGCTAAGCAAGGAAATAATTGTTGGTAACATAGTATCTATGCACTTATGAATATATAGATATATATATATATGGTATTTTAAGTATAATTGTTCATTGATAAGGTTGGTTAATAGTTCAAGTAAGGATTACTATATTTGATATGTACACAAATTGAGGCAATAGGTTCGGCAATTAGCTTAAGACATACGGGTAATATCATATGTCCGATCATAGTTAAACATTCGATAATTGTGATTCTTTGGCTACAATGTTTGAATATCACCATGGGGAGAATATATGATCGGTTGCCTAATATTAGTTCGAAATGAATCTAAATAAATAGATATTTGTATATAGTAAAGTTGGATAAGTAATTGAATAAATTTATTTGTTTATTAAGCTCAAGAGCTTAGAGGAACAAAGTTGGATAAGGGAAAGGAAAAATTGATCGAATAGCCGCCGAAATCGTTCGACCACATCCGAGGTAAGTTTTCGAGTAATGAAACTTAGATTATGATTCGATTAGATTATGTTATAAGCAAATCAAAATCATGCCATTTGTATGTAGCTTTTGAGCTGAAAATGATAATGCTTGATAAGTGACTTGTGTTTGAATTCTAGTTACGAAAGTGAAATATTGATGTGTCATGATTTATCGATATGTGCATGGATATTCGGATTGATAACCGGGCTAAGCCTGAAGGCATTTGTGCGAGTTACTATATCCGGGCTAAGTCCCGAAGGCATTTGTGCGAGTTACTATAACCTGGCCAAGTCCCGAAGGCAATTGTGCGAGTTACTATAACCGGGCTAAGTCCGAAGACAATTGTGCGAGTTACTATAACCGGCTAAGTCCCGAAGGCATTTGAGCGAGTAGCTATATCCGCTAAACCCGAAGGTACTTGGTTTGGGAATGAGCGATCTTGCTGTAATAATTTCAATTAATACGCTCGTAAAATCCCAACGATAAGGTACGTTTCAGATATGCATTGGAGTAGTGATTTCGTTTAAATATTATCCGCTCGATCGATTAGTGAGCTTTGGGCCTTTGGTTAAGTTGATCCCTTATGTATGAATATAAGGGTTGGAAATGTGAAGTAGGACTGATTTTTGAGAATATGTGTATATGAAGTTATCCGTTTAGTTATATAAATGCTATACTTCAGTTGTGCCTAATTTTATTGCTCAAAACTTACTAAGCATTAAATGCTTACTCTGTTCTTTGAATCTCTATTTTATAGATTTTGGTTCGTCAGCTATCAGACTCGGGATTGTCGAAGTCGAAGTCGTCCACACTATCAAAGCCCTTTTGGTACACTTTTGGTTGAACTCTGAAAATGGCATGTATAGGACTACCCTTTTTGTTGTTGGTCATGTACCCTTTGGTTTTGTATAAATTTGGATAGCCATGCGAAAATGGATTATATACACTTTGAGCATAGCATTATAATCGTCTTGTATGTTGTTCATTGAGAGGTATGGAAATGTTTGGTAACGATTAGCCATTGGGAATGGTTAATTATGATTATTTTGATGCTATGTATGACAAACTCTAGTTGATTCATGGAAAACCATGAATTAGGTAAGGTTTACCTTAAAAACAGATGCTGACAGCAGCAGTGGTGTGGATTTGAAAAATCACTAAAAATAGTAAGAATGGAATTAAATAGTGAATAAATTATGTAATTGAACCTTAATGAATCTATTTGCATAGGGAAGTAATGAAACGATCATATGAACAGTATTTTATGAGATTTTAAAGTTTTCATGAAACAGGGCCAGAGCGGTTTCTGGATTCCCTGTTCGGACTTAGGAAATTCATTATAAATTAACCAGAGATAGTTATAAGTCATGCCATATATGTATAGATTCCTGTTCGAGTCTAGTTTCTTTAGAAACAAATGGCATAAGTATTGAAGCACTGTACAGGGAGATATATAAGTCGTAATGCATGAAGGTCAGAGCAGTCGAACCCTGAAACAGGGGAGACTTTAACCAATAAACTGTACTAATTGGCCTGACCAAACATTCTAGAAAAAAATTTATAGATGGATATATGAGTCTAGTTTCATGGAAATTTTACGAAACTGATTTTCGAGTTTTGGAACTCAATATATGATTTTTAAGGTGACAGTGACGCAGTTAGCCAGCTAGTCTGGAAATTTTTAAAATGGACTGTAAAAATAAGGGAATTAAGTCTGTTAACCCCTCGTGTCCGACTCCGGCAACGATCTCGGGTACGGGGTGTTACAGTACTTGTAAAAGTAGATAAATTTATATTCCCTGTTGATTTCGTTGTGCTTGACACGGATGAAGATGTTGAGGTGCCTTTAATTTTAGGTCAGCCATTTTTAGCCACTGCTAGAGCTGTAATTGATGTGGGTGATGGTAAATTGGTACTTAGAGTAGGTGACGAAGAGATTATTTTTAAAATTTATGGTGCCATGAGATTTTCTAGAGAACAGGATGACTCGTGTGACACCCCGAATGTGACCCTAGTCGGAGAGTGGTTTCGGGACCACGAAACCGAGTCACAAGAATAATTAAGTGTTATATTCCGTGCTTATTGTATGTGGAATTGGTATGCGTAAATATTTCGTGTCTCGATTTTTATTAATTAGGTGCTAATTTATAAGAAAGGACTTAGTAGTGAACTTTGAAAGTACGATAGGGAAATATGTGATGACTAATTAAAGCATGCATGCAAAATAATGGACTTGCATGTCAAATTTCCTTTTTACAAATGATGGCCGCCATGACAAAGTGATATGGGCTAAACATGTCATGAACATGTTTTGTTGGGCATTAGGAGAAATCATAAACAAATAAGCATGGGTAAGAAAAGAATGAAAAAAAATGTGTGTGAGAGTAGCATTTCCCCCATTGCCGTGCAACCAAGAAGAGAAAACAAAAATTTGTTCATCCTTTCTCATCTTTTGGCGAAAATCATAAGGAGGAAGAAAGGATTTTGCTCCATTTTTGGTTTAGAAGAGAACTAGAAGGAGATTTGGCCATACTTGTACCAAGATTAAGGTATGTATGAGGTTGTGTTTGGAGTTTCATGCATGACTTGGTTACTAACTTGATGTGCATGTTAGCCATGGCTCAAATCTTTGTTATGCCATGGAAATGGTATTTGGGCAAAGTTGTTATGGTGATAAAGCCATTGCATGCTAAGTGTGAAGCTTGATGATGATGCATGCAATGATGGATTTTCTATTCATGAGTAAGATTTTGAGTTTTCTCTTTGTTTTATCATGATTAAAGTTGAAAAGGAGCATGATTGTCATATTCGGCCATGATGCATTCTTGAGCATGATTCATGCTTCTTGCATGTTAGTTAAAATTTGTGTTTTGGATGGCTATGGACACCTTGAAAATTGGCCATGCTCATATATGCATATATATGATTGCACATTATGTTTGGTTATGAACTAAGTGATGAATATATTGATTTAAAGAAGAAAATGTGGAAGAATGCTTGTGAAATTGCAAGCACAATTGACCTAGCACACATATAAGTGCTTGATGCTATATTATAAGTTTTGGGCCACAATGTGCAAAGCATTAATTAGTAGATTGCATGCTGTTTTGTGAGGTATTAAGTGCAAAATTGACCTCAACATGTACATGAATATTCGGCCTTGGGTAGCCTATTGAAGGCCTTAGCATTTCCTTGATGCTCAAATAAATTGTATTGAATTGCTTGATGTAGTATAAAATGTGCATGACCATTGTGTATTCAAGCTAAAGAGTGGCCATATGACCATTTAAAATCCTTGTCATATTCGGCCATAAGCAAGCACAATGAGGTTTTAATAAATTGAATTTGTTTGAATTAGCTCAAGAGCTAAGAGGGCCACAATTGGACAAGGGGAAGGAAAAGGTGATCGAATAGCCGAAAAAGCCGTTCGACAACATCCGAGGTAAGTCCTCAAGAAGTGACCTTACTTGAATTATGTGAGATGAAATATGGATGTGTATGATTATTGATTATGTGTGTATGAGTATTTGAATTCCACCGGGCTAAGTCCCGGCGAATATGCTAATGATTATAATTGTGTTTGAGCCTTAGTAACGAAAATGAAATATGTATGTCCAATGATTATTGATGTATGTGTGCATGAGAAATTGAATGATATCCGGGCTAAGCCTGAAGACAACTATGCTGGAAATTATATCCGGGTTAAGACCCGAAGGCAATTGTGCTAGTGGCTATATCCGGGCTAAGGCCCGAAGGCATTCGTGCGAGTTACTCTATCCGGGCTAAGACCCGAAGGCATTTGTGCACGTGATTAAATCCGGTTATATTCCGAAGAATCTTGGGCTGGAGGTGAGTGTTGGTTGCCGAAATGAATTTAATTAGTACACTCGGAAAGCCCAAAGGATAAGGTACGTTATATGCGCAATGGAAAGTCGACGTGTTTGAGCAACATTCGCTCAATCGACTAATGAATTTCAGTTATTGAATTGATTGATGCTTTGCGAACTTATATAATGATGAAGTATGAAGTAAGAATGTGTATTAATGAAATGATGCATTTGGCTATGTGAATGTATTGCTGTAAATTTATAGTTCATTATATTCCTTGAGACTTACTAAGCATAAAAATGCTTACCCCGTTGCTTTGGCTCTTAGTTTTCTAGATTTCGCTCGAGGCAATCGGATTTGGGATCGTTGAAGTCGAAGTCATCCACACTATCAAGCCTCCATTTTGGTATAAATTTTTGGTTGAACTTGAGATGGCATGTATAGGACTACCCCTTGTTTGTTAAATATGTTGTAATGTAAGTATGTACGGCCGTGCGAAAATGGCTCGAAAAGGGAAGCATGAACTTAGACTAATTGCGGGTTGTATGTATATATTTTGTGTCATGATGTGGCTATGGCTTGGAAATGGGAATGTTGGTCATATGATCAGCCATTGGCATGGTTAAAATGATCATATATGAACCTATGTATGGTAAGGCTAGTTGAATCATGGAGACCACCAAATAGGTAAGTCCTATCTTAAAACAGATGCTGCCAGCTGCAGTGGCATGAATGTGAAAAATCACCAAAATTCATAGGAATGGAATTAGATAGTGAATAAGCTATGTAAATGAACCTTGATGAGTCTATTTTCATATGGAAGAAACGAAACGGTCATAGGAGTTACAGGTTAAGAGATATTAAAGCTATTGTGAGACAGGGCCAGAATGGTTTCTGGGTTCCCTGTCGCAACTTTAAAAATTCACTATAAATTATCCAAAAAGAATTAGGAGATATGCCTTATATGTACAGATTCCATTTTGAGTCTAGTTTCATTAGAAACAAACGACACCAGCATTAAAGCCCTGTACAGAGATATATTCAAGTTATACCGCACGAAGGTCAGAGCAGTCGATCCCTGTAACAGGGTAACTTTAACTAATAAACTGTACCAATTGGCCCAACCAAAATCCTAGAAATAAATCCATGGATGGATATATGAGTCTAAATTCAGGAAAATTTACGAAACCAGTTTCCGAGTTTTGAAACTCGAGATATGATTTTAAAGGCGACAGTGACGCAGTTTTCCAGCCTGACTGGAAATGTCAAATTGGTGGGCAAAAACATGTGAACTTGGTTTGTTAACCCTCGGTCCGACACCAGCGATGGTCTCGGGTTTGGGGTGTTACAATTTTATTGGTATCGAGCCACGGTTTAGTCGATTCTAGGACTACCGTGATGTGTTTGGGGTCTAGCTATACATGCCATTAAATGATGAATCGATAGTGTGATGAATTCGACAATTTGACTTCATGTTTGTTTATAGCAATGGATCCCGATCCCAACCGACCGATAGTGATGATGTGGAGAGTGTGGCGCTGCTCCGCGCAAGGGACAGCGCCGCGAACTCTCAACCTATGGCCATAATCCTAATGACGAGGCTAGGCAAGCCTTTTATAGTGTGATGAGCGAATGGTTTAATCAATACATTCGAACCAACACTACTGTTCCACCACCTCCATTCCCGATTTAATGCAACCCCGCACCTACAATACCTCCGATGGCCCGACCAAATAAGGTCGGGTAAGCCCCAATCGATAGGATTCGAAAACATGGGGCCACTGAATTTAAGGCTACGGATGATGATGATGCCGAAGCGAGCTGAATTATGGTTAGATAACACTATCCGGGTGCTTGATGAGCTATCCTGTACACCCGATGAGTGCTTAAAGTGTACCATCTCCTTGCTACGCGAGTCCGCCTACTATTGGTGGAGTACTCTGACTTCTGTGGTGCCTAGAGAACAAGTGACTTGGGAATTCTTTCTAACCGAGTTCCGAAAAAAGTATATTAGTCAGAGATTCATCGACCAAAAGCGGAGGAATTCCTTGATCTTAAGCAAGGTTCTATGTCCGTTACCGACTACTGAACGAAAGTTTGTGAGGCTTAGCCAGACGCGAGAATGCATTTCGTCCAAAGCTATTATGTAAACGCAACGAGGATGGGCTGGATGATGATATAAGGATGTTTGTTGGCATTCTCGAGATACGAGAGTTCGTAGTACTTGTTGAGCGAGCTTGTAAAGCCGAAGAGCTTAGAAAGGAGAAACAAAAAGCTGATGTGGGGATTGGAGAATTCCGAAAGAGGTCCTCGGGAAAGTCTCTTCAACAAGCATCGAAGAGATTTTGAGATGATGCGAGCCGGTCTAGAGCGTTTGGGCTTTTCTAGACGAGGACGCGATCGACCCCGTGACCACACGAGTCACCTCGATCGCGGTGGCGAAATGATCGCCGAGAGGCGGAGTGTCCACATTGTGGCAAATGGCATTCGGGAGCTGTTGGTTTCGTGATCGCTCTCGCTATAAGTGTGGATCGGCCGACCACTTTATGAAGGATTGCCCGAGGATGCATGAACAGAATGCAAGTCGAGTGCAAACCCGGTGCTACCATCGCCGAGGTAGACCACCTAGAAATATGGGCAATGTCGATGGCGGTCGAGAGGATCTAGAGATGCTACCATCGATCTCGAGGCTCGTGCTCTCGCTAGGACTTATGCCATCTGCCGCACGCCGAGGATCTTGCCTCTCCGATGTTATTACCGGTACTTTCACTCTTTTCAATACAAATGTAATTGCTTTGATTGACCTCGGTTCTACTCATTCATATATATGTGAAACCTTAGCATCCAAGAAGACTTTGCCCATTGAGTCTCTGAGTTTGTAATTCGGTGTCAAACCCTTGGGTCATTACGTGCTTGTTAACAAAGTGTGCAAGAAAAGTCCCCTAGTGTTCCGAGGTTCTTGTTTTCCGCGGACTTAATGCTTTTGCCATTCGATGAGTTCGATGTTATTCTTGGTTTGGATTGGTTGACCATGCACGATGCGGTTGTAAATTGCAAGAGCAAGACTATCGATTTGAAGTGCGCGAATAATGAAATAATTCGGGTTGAGTCCACGGACTTAAAGGGTTGCCGGTGTAATATCGCGATGTTGGCCCGAAATATGTAAGAAAAGGGTGCGGCGTACCTTGCGTCGTACTCGATGACAAGGAATCGGAGAAGAAACCCGAATCTGTGCCCGTGGTTTGTGAATACCGGATGTTTTCCCAAAGAATTGCGGGTTTACCACTGTTCGGAAATAGAATTTGGCATCGAATTGGTACCGGTACCACTCCAATTTCGATAACCGTCATCGTATGGCCCCAACGGAATTAAAGGAGTTGAAAGTTCAGTTGCAAGAATTGGTGGATAGAGGTTTTGCTCGCCGAGTTTTTCGCCTTGGGGTGCGGTCTTTGTTCGTGAAGAAGAAGGATGGAACCATGCATTGTGCATCAACTATCGTCGACAACAAAGCGACGATAAAGAACAAATATCCGTTGCCACGTATTGATGACTTGTTCGATCAAGCTGAAGGAGCCTCGGTATTCTCGAAAATAGATTTGAGATCGGGCTACTATCAATTGCGAATCCGAGATTCAGACGTGCCCAAGACCGCCTTGAGCGAGATATGGTCACTATGAGTTCTGGTGATGCCGTTTGGGCTCACTAATGCCCTACGGTATTTATGGATTTAATGAATCGAATCTTTAGACCATATTTGGATCGATTCGTAGTCGTGTTCATTGATGACATCTTGGTCTATTCAAGAAATGAGACCGAACATCTTTGAACACTGCGGTTAGTCTTTGCAAATTTTACGGGACAAGCAATTATATGCTAAGTTCACAAGTGTGAGTTACGGTTAAGAGAGGTTAGCTTCTTGGGTCATGTGGTATCTGCATCGGTATTCGAGTCGACCGAATAAAATTTCAGCCATACTAAATTGGAAGCCTCAGAAATATTCTTGAGGTTCAAGCTTTTTGGGGCTTGCCGGTTATTACCGACATTTTGTAAAAGGGTTCTCAACGATAGCCACGCCGATGACGAAGCTACTCCAAAAGGATGTTAAGTTTGAATGGACGGAGAAATGCCAAAAAAGCTTCGATCAACTGAAAACTTATTTGACTGAAGCCCCAATTCTAGTGCAACCCGAGTCCGGCAAGGAGTTTGTTATCTATAGCGACGCCTCTCTACTTGGGTTAGGTTGCGTATTAATGCAAGAAGGTCGAGTTGTAGCCTATGCGTCGAGGCAATTAAAGCCACATGAGAAAAATTATCCGACTCATGATCTCGAATTGGCCGCCATCGTATTCGCCTTAAAGATTTGGCGACATTACTTATTTGGTGAAAGGTGCCATGTATACTCGGATCACAAAAGTCTCAAATATTTGATGACCCAAAGAGACTTAAATCTGCGACAAAGGCGTTGGCTTGAGCATTAAAGGATTATGAACGATCATTGATTATCACCGGAAAGGCGAATGTGGTTGCGGATGCCTTGAGTCGTAAATCGTTATTCACTTCTGACGATGAATGTGCACTTGTGCTGTCCGATCCGACGGTGTGTTAGTGGCTGAATTGAAAGCCAAACCACTATTGACACACCAAATTCGAGAAGCTCGAGAAAGTCGACGACGAGTTGGTTGCAAAAGCGGGCTGCGTGTGTTCGAACGAGGACTCGGAGTTTCAAATCGACGATGACGATTGTTTGAGGTTCAAAAGTCGTCTGTGTGTCCCAAGGAATTGAACTCATTTCGATAATTCAATGAAGCCCATTGTAGCCAAATGGCAATCCACCGGGAGTACGAAGATGTACAATGATTTGAAACGTCGATTTTGGTGGCATGGTATGAAGCGAGACATCTCGACTTTGTTTCAAGATGTTTAATATGTCAACAAGTGAAAGCGGAACATCGGTGCCTTGATTACTTGACCAATCACGATACCCGAGTGGAAATGGGATCGAGTCACAATGGACTTTGTATCCGGACCGCCATTGTCGACAAGTAAGAAGGATGCGGTTTGGGTCGTGGTAGATCGATTGACTAAGTCGGCCCACTTTGTCCCCGTCGTCGGATTTTCAATGGACAAATTAAGCGGAATTGTACGTTTCTTAGATTGTGAAATTACACGGGTGCCTATTTCTATCGTGTCGGATAGAGATCCGAGATTTACCTCGCGGTTTTGGAAAAAGTTGCAAGAAGCTTTGGGTACCAAGTTGCATTTCAGCACCGCCTTTCACCCCCAAACCGATGGTCAATCCGAGCGGGTAATTCAGATACTTGAGGATATGTTAAGATGTTGCGTCCTCGAGTTTAATGGTTCATGGGAACGGTATTTGCCGTTGATTGAATTCGCTTACAACAACAGCTTTCAATTGAGCATTAAGATGGCACCTTATGAGGCTTTGTACGGGCGTAAATGCCGTACACCATTGTTTTGGACTGAGCTTGGTGAAAGCAAGATTTTCGGGGTGGATTTGATTAGGGATGCTGAGCAGAAAGTGAAAGTAATTCGTGAAAGTTTGAAGATAGCCTTCGATCGTCAGAAGTCGTACGCGGATATGAAGCGTAAGGATATCGAGTATCAGGTGGGTGATAAAGTGTTTCTCAAGGTATCGCCTTGGAAAAAGATACTCGAGTTCTAGTAGTAAGGGCAAGTTGAGCCCGAGGTTCATTGGGCCATATGAGATATCGAGGCGAGTCGGTCCGATGGCATATCGTTTGATTTTGCCCCTAAACTCAAAAGGTTCACGATGTCTTCCACGTGTCGATGCTTGACGTTATAGATCCGATCCAACGCACGTGATTAGTCCATCAGAAATTGAAATTCAAGCTAATATGAGTTATGAGGAAGAACCAATTCGTATCCTATCACGAGAAGTGAAAGAGTTGCGAAACAAGCGGGTTCCGCTAGTGAAAGTGTTATGGCTCAAGCACGGGATAGAAGAAGCTACTTGGGAGACCGAGAACTCTATGAGGGAGCGATATCCGAACCTATTTACCGGTAAGCTTTTCGGGACGAAAATCTCTTGAGTGGGGAGAGTTGTGACACCGAATGTGACCCTAGTCGGAGAGTGGTTTCGGGACCACGAAACCGAGTCACAAGAATAATTAAGTGTTATATTCCGTGCTTATTGTATGTGGAATTGGTATGCGTAAATATTTCGTGTCTCGATTTTTATTAATTAGGTGCTAATTTATAAGAAAGGACTTAGTAGTGAACTTTGAAAGTACGATAGGAAATATGTGATGACTAATTAAAGCATGCATGCAAAATAATGGACTTGCATGTCAAATTTCCTTTTTACAAATGATGGCGGCCATGACAAAGTGATATGGGCTAAACATGTCATGAAACATGTTTTGTTGGGCATTAGGGAGAAATCATAAACAAATAAGCATGGGTAAGAAAAGAATGAAAAAAAAATGTGTGTGAGAGAGTAGCATTTCCCCCCATTGCCGTGCAACCAAGAAGAGAAAACAAAAAAATTTGTTCATCCTTTCTCATCTTTTTGGCCGAAAATCATAAGGAGGAAGAAAGGGATTTTTGCTCCATTTTTTGGTTTAGAAGAGAACTAGAAGGAGATTTGGCCATACTTGTACCAAGATTAAGGTATGTATGAGGTTGTGTTTGGAGTTTCATGCATGACTTGGTTACTAACTTGATGTGCATGTTAGCCATGGCTCAAATCTTTGTTATGCCATGGAAATGGTATTTGGGCAAAGTTGTTATGGTGATAAAGCCATTGCATGCTAAGTGTGAAGCTTGATGATGATGCATGCAATGATGGATTTTCTATTCATGAGTAAGATTTTGAGTTTTCTCTTTGTTTTATCATGATTAAAGTTGAAAAGGAGCATGATTGTCATATTCGCCATGATGCATTCTTGAGCATGATTCATGCTTCTTGCATGTTAGTTAAAAATTTGTGTTTTGGATGGCTATGGACACCTTGAAAATTCGCCATGCTCATATATGCATATATATGATTGCACATTATGTTTGGTTATGAACTAAGTGATGAATATATTGATTTAAAGAAGAAAATGTGGAAGAATGCTTGTGAAATTGCAAGCACAATTGCCTAGCACACATATAAGTGCTTGATGCTATATTATAAGTTTTGGGCCACAATGTGCAAAGCATTAATTAGTAGATTGCATGCTGTTTTTGTGAGGTATTAAGTGCAAAATTGACCTCAACATGTACATGAATATTCGGCCTTGGGTAGCCTATTGAAGGCCTTAGCATTTCCTTGATGCTCAAATAAATTGTATTGAATTGCTTGATGTAGTATAAAATGTGCATGACCATTGTGTATTCAAGCTAAAGAGTGGCCATATGACCATTTAAAATCCTTGTCATATTCGGCCATAAGCAAGCACAATGAGGTTTTAATAAATTGAATTTGTTTGAATTAGCTCAAGAGCTAAGAGGGCCACAATTGGACAAGGGGAAGGAAAAGGTGATAGAATAGCCGAAAAAGCCGTTCGACAACATCCGAGGTAAGTCCTCAAGAAGTGACCTTACTTGAATTATGTGAGATGAAATATGGATGTGTATGATTATTGATTATGTGTGTATGAGTATTTGAATTCCACCCGGGCTAAGTCCCGAAGGCGAATATGCTAATGATTATAATTGTGTTTGAGCCTTAGTAACGAAAATGAAATATGTATGTCCAATGATTATTGATGTATGTGTGCATGAGAAATTGAATGATATCCGGGCTAAGCCCGAAGACAACTATGCTGGAAATTATATCCGGGTTAAGACCCGAAGGCAATTGTGCTAGTGGCTATATCCGGGCTAAGGCCCGAAGGCATTCGTGCGAGTTACTCTATCCGGGCTAAGACCCGAAGGCATTTGTGCACGTGATTAAATCCGGTTATATTCCGAAGAATCTTGGGCTGGAGGTGAGTGTTGGTTGCCGAAATGAATTTAATTAGTACACTCGGAAAGCCCAAAGGATAAGGTACGTTATATGCGCAATGGATAGTCGACGTGTTTGAGCAACATTCGCTCAATCGACTAATGAATTTCAGTTATTGAATTGATTGATGCTTTGCGAACTTATATAATGATGAAGTATGAAGTAAGAATGTGTATTAATGAAATGATGCATTTGGCTATGTGAATGTATTGCTGTAAATTTATAGTTCATTATATTCCTTGAGACTTACTAAGCATAAAAATGCTTACCCGTTGCTTTGGCTCTTAGTTTTCTAGATTTCGCTCGAGGCAATCGGATTTGGGATCGTTGAAGTCGAAGTCATCCACACTATCAAGCCTCCATTTTGGTATAAATTTTGGTTGAACTTGAGATGGCATGTATAGGACTACCCTTGTTTGTTAAATATGTTGTAATGTAAGTATGTACGGCCGTGCGAAAATGGCTCGAAAAGGAAGCATGAACTTAGACTAATTGCGGGTTGTATGTATATATTTTGTGTCATGATGTGGCTATGGCTTGGAAATGGGAATGTTGGTCATATGATCAGCCATTGGCATGGTTAAAATGATCATATATGAACCTATGTATGGTAAGGCTAGTTGAATCATGGAGACCACCAAATAGGTAAGTCCTATCTTAAAACAGATGCTGCCAGCTGCAGTGGCATGAATGTGAAAAATCACCAAAATTCATAGGAATGGAATTAGATAGTGAATAAGCTATGTAAATGAACCTTGATGAGTCTATTTTCATATGGAAGAAACGAAACGGTCATAGGAGTTACAGGTTAAGAGATATTAAAGCTATTGTGAGACAGGGCCAGAATGGTTTCTGGGTTCCCTGTCGCAACTTTAAAATTCACTATAAATTATCCAAAAATAATTAGGAGATATACCTTATATTTACAGATTCCATTTTGAGTCTAGTTTCATTAGAAACAAACGAAACCAGCATTAAAGCCCTGTACAGAGAGATATTCAAGTTATACCGCGCGAAGGTCAGAGCAGTCGATCCCTGTAACAGGGGTAACTTTAACTAATAAACTGTACCAATTGGCCTAACCAAAAATCCTAGAAATAAATCCATGGATGGATATATGAGTCTAAATTCAGGGAAAATTTACGAAACCAGTTTCCGAGTTTTGAAACTCGAGATATGATTTTTAAGGCGACAGTGACGCAGTTTTCCAGCCTGACTGGAAATGTCAAATTGGTGGGCAAAAACATGTGAACTTGGTTTGTTAACCCTCGGGTCCGACACCGGCGATGGTCTCGGGTTTGGGGTGTTACAACTCGTGTTATTTTATCGAATCTATTGATCATGCTACTCAAGATTCTTTTCAGGAAATCGCACACAAGGACATGATGGAACTGTGTCTCGCCCAAGGAGAGGGGATGGATGATGATTCTGAAATAGGAACCGAACTAAACTCCAATGAAACCTCCCTAAAACTAGCAGAATCTGAGGGAATTAAGGTAAAAGTTGAACCTAAGCAAAAACCCTCTATTGACAAACCTCCCAAACTGGAACTGAAACAATTGCCGAATCACTTGGAATATGCATTCCTTGAAAATAATTTCACATTACCTGTAATTATTGCATCCAACTTGCAACCCAAGGAGAAAGAGGAATTACTCCAAGTTTTGAGAGAGCATAAAAGGGCCATAGCTTGGAAAATTTCTAACATTAAAGGGATTAGCCCTTCTTTTTCCGTCTACAAAATTTTAATGGAAGATGAATATAAACCATGCATGCAAGCCCAAAGACGACTGAACCCCAACATGAAGGAAGTTGTTAAAACTGAGGTAATTAAACTCCTAGATGATGGAATTATTTATCCTATTTCTGACAATTCTTGGGTGAGTCCAGTGTAGGTTGTTCCTAAGAAAGGAGGCATGACTATTGTAGCCAATGAGAAGAATGAATTAATCCCAACAAGGACAGTCACAAGTTGAAGACTGGGCATTGATTATAGGAAGCTAAATGATGCCATGAGAAAATACCACTTTCCCCTTCCATTCATTGACCAAATGTTGGAAAGATTGTCAGGACACATGCACTACTACTTTTTAGATGGACTCTCTGGCTATTTTCAAATCCCAATAGCTCCTAAAGATCAAGAAAAGATGACATTTACATGTCCATATAATACGTTTGCTTATCATAGAATGCCTTTTGGATTATGTAATGCTCCTGCTACTTTTCAGCGCTGCATGATGGCCACTTTTGACGAACTCTAGAAGATTTCATGGAGGTATTTATGGATGATTTTTTGGTTTTCGGTAACTCTTTCCATCTTTGCCTAAAAAATTTAAAACGAGTGTTAATAAGATGTGAGGAAACAAACCTTGTGCTTAACTGGGAAAAATTTCACTTTATGGTTCAAGAAGGTATTGTGTTAGGATATAAAATTTCTAGTAGAGGGATTGAGGTTGATAAATCTAAAATTGAAACCATTGAAAAACTACCCCCCCTAATTCGGTTAAGGCTATTAGGAGCTTCTTAGGACATGCTGGGTTTTATAGAAGATTTATTAAAGACTTTTCTAAAATAATTAAGCCTTTGACTAAATTACTAGAAAAATATGTGCCTTTTAATTTTGATCAGGAGTGTTTAGAAGCATTTAATACTTTAAAGGATAAACTGACTAAAGCTTTAATTATAATTGCATCTGACTGCAATTCACCTTTTGAACTAATGTGTGATGCGAGTGATTTTGCAGTAGGTGCAATTTTGGGACAGCGAAGAGATAAACATTTTCAACCTATCTATTATGCTAGCAGGACTTTGACAGCCACACAAGAAAACTACACCACCACGGAAAAAGAGCTGCTAGCCGTGGTTTTTGCATTCGATAAATTTAGGCCATATTTGATATTGTCTAAAGTTGTCATTTATACTGACCATTCCGCTTTTCGCCACCTTTTGAATAAAACTAATGCAAAACCTCGACTCATTCGATGGATCTTATTATTGCAGGAATTTGACTTGGAGATTAAGGATAAGAAAGGAGCTGAAAATCTTACGGCTGACCATCTCTCCAGGCTTGAAAACTCAAGTACCAAAGAACCAGATGACATTGAAATAAATGATTCATTCCCTGAAGAACAATTTTTTGCTATATCTGATTCTGAGGTACCTTGTTTTGCAGATATTGCAAACTTTTTAACCGCTAACATTATACCAAAAGGGTTGACACATCAGCAAAAGAAGTGATTCTTCACTGATGTGAAAAACTACTTTTGGGAATGTAACACCCCTTACCCGTTACCGTCGCCGGAACAGGATACAAGGTATTACCAGAATATAATACATACCATTAAACATAACCGAGATATAAATATGTCATCCAATTTGATAGTGCATCGTATAACATATGTCTTGAACAATATTAGCCAATTTTAATGGCTTGTACAAAGTAGCTGGTCGAGTACTGTAGCTAATATTTTAAACCTAGACAAATATGACATGTAACAAAATAATTAAGCCTACTATACATGCCATAATTCAAAACGTTTAGTTCAAATACCCTAAAGTATGATAGTGCGGGTAGATCTTCACGATCCTTAACTCCTGAGCAAGCCGAAGGACACTATAAGACAAAAGAGAGAAACAAAGTAAGCTTATAGCTTAGTAAGTAAGTATGTAAATACTAATTAAAGAATCTAACATGTTTACACAACAATTCAAGTATATCTACTTTAACTTCACTATTCATTCCACTTTGATTAAGCTGTCTCTGCTGCGTCATATTCACTAAATAAATCATAACTCGAGTTACAAAACTCGAAATTTAAATCCGTAAAATTTCCCTGAATCTAGACTCATAAAGATTTTTACTAATTTTTTTATATAATTTTTGGTTCAGCCGATTAGTACAGTTTATTAGTTAAAGTTTCCCCTGTTACACAGCTCAACTGATCTGACCTCTGTTCACTACGAATTGAATTTCTCTCAGTACACAATTCAAACAACCCTGAAGTCTGTTTCATTTAAAACTAGTCTCAATAAGGAATTTAGGCATGTAAACTATATTTCTTAATTTGAATTGTACAATTTTTAATGATTTTTCAAAGTTGGAACAGGGGATCACGTATTCATCCTGAGCAAGTCACATACAATTGTAAATATCTCAAAATATAGAATTCCTTTACTTGCTCTGTTTCTTTTATATGAAAGTAGACTCATTAAACTTTAATTTCACATCTCATTCAACCTCTAATTATATTCCTCCTATATTTGGTGATTTTTCAAAATCACGTCACTGCTACCATCTAAAAACAGTTTTAATGCTAATTTCACTCTTTCACACATTCTTTATGCTAACCTCATTTTATCTTATATATGTATATATCACAAATCATTTTCACTACATTTCATTCACCATAAGTGTAGGTCCAAACCACAATATCACCACAAAACCATCCCGTTGAACAATTCGGATCAATCCTCGATATTTAATGGTTTCAAGACACATTTCCACCATCATACTTCGTTTAGTTCGGCTCTCTTGTACACATGGTGAACACTTAGTACCACTCATGCGACCTAACCGATTTGTCTCGTAGCTCTCTTGTCTACATGGTGTCCTTCACTTGGAATCACGCATGCGACCTAGCTACATTTATCTTTCACGTAGCTCTCTTGTCTACATGGTGTCCTTCACTTGGAATCACGCATGCGACCTAGTTGCATTTATCTTTCACGTAGCTCTCTTGTCTACATGGGATACATCTCGTATCACACATGTGACCTAGCTACTACAGGGTGTCTCGTAGCTTTCTTGTACACATGATGTGCACTCAGCATCATACATGTGACCTAGCTACGCTCCCTCTATTTCATTCGATCTCTCCGAATGTTCAACCGGGATCTCTCTCTCTATATTTATTTCCATTCTTCCAATAGTCGATTTACATTTTAACATCATCTAGTATATTTATATAATAGGCTGAAATATAAGAATGTACATGAAATTATTGTAATATTTACATACAAACTTACCTTGGTACAAAATGTGGAAATTTTGCAATTTAGTCCAAAACTTTTTCCTTCCCCCGTTCGAGATCAATTCCGCGTCTTTCTTGATCTATAATAACACATTTAGCTCATTTAATACTCATACTATTTATTTCAATCCAAAAATCACATCATGGAAAAATTACATTTTTGCCCCCTAACTTTTACAAAATTACAATTTTGCCCCTAGGCTCGGGAATTTAATTTCAGCCCTTATTCTTATATTTTATGATATGCTGAACATTTTTCTCTTCTACAACAACATCAAATTCTCACTCTATCATATAGTTATGAACAATAGGTATTTTTACCGATTATGCCGTTTTACTCGTTTTCACTTAAAACCGAGTAGCACAAGTTATTTAACATAATTTAAAACCTCATATTCTATCATAAAACATCAAAATACACAAATTTCACCTATGGGTATTTTTCCAAATGTGAACCCTAGGTTAAATTATTACTAGCATAAGCTTAATCGAGCTTCCGGATTCCAAAAGCGTAAAGAACATTAAAAGCGGGCTTGGAATCACTTACTATGGAGCTTGAAAATTGAAGAAACCCTAGCTATGGAGAGAGGAGAATTCGGCAGCAACTAAGGAGGATGATGATCAATTTTGTGTTATTTTTCCCATTTTATTTCATTTAATATCCAAATGACCAAAATGCCCTCCTTACTAAACTTTCAAAAATTCCTTCCATGTCCTAATTTTGTCCATGAACTTAAAATTGGTCAAATTGCTATTTAAGACCTCCTAATTAATATTCCAAAACAATTTCATACTAAAAACTTCCGGGATGCAAATTTTGCAACTTATTCGATTTAGTCCCTACTTTCAATTTAAGCACTTTAGGCATAGAATTTCATCACGAAATTTTCACACAATCATGCAATCATATCATAAACCCCAAAATAATTATAAAACAATTATTTCTATCTCGGATTTTTTGTCACGAAACCACTATTCCGATTAGGCCCTAATTCGGGTTGTCACAGGGAAGACCCTTTTCTTTTCCGTAAATGTGCAGATCAAATAATTAAGAGATGTGTTACAAGGACAGAAGCATTGAAAATCTTGGAACATTGCCACTCAGGACCGGCTGGAGGACATTACGATGGAAATAAGACCGCACATAAAGTCCTCGAATCAGGTTTTTATTGACCCACTCTATTCAAAGACACCAACAGGTATGTTACTTCTTGAGACAAATGTCAAAGGACAGGTAATATATCCAAACATGATGAAATGCTTCGGACATATATGCTTTCATGTGAAATATTTGACGTTTGGGGTATCGACTTCATGGGTCCATTCCTTAGTTCATTCAGGAATAAATACATCTTAGTAGTTGTTGATTATATGTCCAAATGGGTAGAAGCCGAAGCTTTACCTACTAATGATGCTAGAGTAGTAGTACAATTCCTTAAGAAAATTTTCTCTCGATTTGGTACATCTAGAGCAATTATCAGTGATAGGGGTACTCATTTTTGTATCGCCCAATTTGATAAGACCCTCAAGAAATACGGAGTTCATCACAAAACAACTAACCCTCATCACCCTCAAACTAGTGGCCAAGTCGAAGTAGCGAACCGAGAGCTTAAACTTATCCTAGAAAAGACAATAGAATTAAACAGGAAGGATTGGGCGATGAAAGTAGATGATGCTTTATAGGCTTATAGAACTGCTTTTAAGACTCTCATAGGAACATCACCTTACAGACTTGTTAATAGGAAAAGTTGTCACCTACCGTTTGAGTTGGAACACAAGGCATTCTAGGCTATAAAATTTCTAAACCTTGACCCTAAACTTACAGGTGAAAATAGGTTGATATAGTTGAACAAGTTAGATGAGTGGTGAACCAATGCATATGAAAATTTGTGCCTACATATTAAAGCTACGAAGCGCCGCCACGACGCCCATTTGAAGCAAGAAAGGTAATTTGAAATTGGAGATCTTGTCCTATTATATAACTCAAGGCTCAAATTATTTCCTGGAAAGCTTAAATCACGATGGTCAGGTCATTTCATAGTTAAAACTATCATATGGTACAGTAGAGGTAAGTCATCCATCACAAGGAACTTTTAAGGTAAATGGACATCGTCTCAAAATGTATAACAGTGAGAATTTCAAAGATGATAAAGAAGAGTTATGGCTCCATAAAGTTACCTAAATACACCCACAACGTGGAGTCAAGCTTAGACTATAAACAAGCACTTCTCGGGAGGCACCCCGAGCACTAACGGTGCTAACTTCTTTAAATTTTAGTCTTTAACATTAAATTCACTAACTGAGTCACTGAACACAAGATTTTCAAAACCACACGGCCAGGCACACGGGCGTGCCATAGGCTGTGCACATACCACGAGATGAAACACGACCGTGGGCTGCGGCCGTGTGAAAACAGGGCAAAATTTTTTTCCCTAACACGGGATGTGATAAGTTGCCACAGCCGTGCGACATGGCCGTGGGCAAAACTTCCAAAACACCATGAGCGTGTGACACACCCGTGTTTTGAAACCATGGGCAAACTTGTCAATTTAGCACTGGCATTTGACACGCCTATGCCCAGCCCCGTGGTCGACATTGTCACAATAACACGGGTGTGGGAGAAGTGATCGAAGATTGACACAGTCGTGCAACATGGCCGTGTACACCAATGCACCCAATTTCGAAAACCACGAAATGCACGGGCTGAAACAAAGGCACATGGGCGTGCCCCACGGTCGTGTGCCCCAATTTCTCTATAAACACCTATTATCTATTTTAGCTTTATCTTTATATTTTGAAATTACTTTTTTATTTCCTATTAATACTATTTTATCTTGAGTTTTTACAATTTTTTATTTTTGGCTATTTCATTACGAGTAAATATGCTTCATTATATTTCTTAAAGAGTTACTGATTTTATCACAGTCATAAAGAGCTCCAAAGCTCATCATCAAATAGGAACTAAAAACTTCAATGGCGCAGGACTTATGGACTAATAAACCTCTACCACACTGGAGTATCCTCCTCCACACTCATCATTGCCTTGGCCGATTATTCTCCATAACTCTAATTCAAGGAGTCCATTCATCATTCAGGAAGTTTCACTTCTCTCCCTATCTTATCATTATAAATCTATCTTTGTCAATATACCTTTCTTTGTACATTGAGGGCAATGTACGTCTTAAGTGTGGAGGGGTCTTTTATATCATCATTAGAAATCCTTAAATTTTGTCTTATTCTCATTTGAATCACTCATATCACTATTAGAATGAACTTTGATTAATTTATGATTTTTATTGATATGTCTTGAATTAAAACATAGGTATTTATGCATTGATTGTTTAAACTTTAAGACATTAGGGAATCAAGCATGATAAGTTGATTTTTGAAGAATTAAAAACTTTTAGGTTGTTTCCCTAAGTTTAGGTATTATCTTGCACAAATTTGAGCATCAAAAAGCCATAATTTTTGTGAGATCTTAAGCCTTTAGAGCATATTTTATTCCTTTCATGCTCACTTTCATTATGAGTGCGTCAGTTTTGATTTCTTATTCTAGAACTTGCTTGATTATGCATGTCAAGACCACACCATTTGATTTGATATGTCAAGATGATAAAGGAACTTAGGTTTAACCCACTCACTCCACAAAAGCCTACCTCCATAATTAACCCTTAGTGAACCGCTTTTGAGCCTAGCAAGCCATTAATTGATTTACCCTCAATATTAACCCATAACCCATTATTGTTGAAATCCCCTAATTTGATCCCTATTTTTGTCGAGATTTGATTTGAAAAAATTGCTTAGCTATGTTTTATGCTTCTAAATATTTTACTTGTTCTAAGAAAAGCATACTTACATACATATTAGTAGTAATTTGTCATTTTTGAGCTTTAGTGTTAATTCCATATTCTGAGAAAAAGCTCACTTGTATTCAACTGATGACTAGCTATTTTTCTAGCTAGGTAATTTTTCAATTCAATCTCGATTCTAACATATTTTTTCAACTTGTGACCACACCACCTAACCAAAGCCACGTTACAACCCTCTAAAAAGGCCTTTTTGATTGATGTATCAGCTCAATATATAGTGGTGGAGATTTGATTTTCAAGAAAGCCTATGGTAATAACTTTTCATATTGACTAATGGGTGCTTTTATTGACGTCCTTAAACACCTTGAGTGATTTGAGTGAATCTTTAATGAGGATATTAACCTCTGTGATATTTTGATAAAAGGTAATCACTTAGATGAGGAGAGACACCTATGTTTTCGTGATAAAATGCTCAACTTGGAATGTTTGAAACTTTGATGTACTTTTAGTTGAATTTTCAATGTATGAGTACTTATGGATTATTTTGAGATATTATTGATAGGGATTATAAATTGAGAATAATTTATTTTGATTATGAGTTGAGGATTTTTGCTTAAGGACAAGCAAATGCTTAAGTGTGGGGGTATTTGATAAACCGTAAATTATACATATTTTTATCCCATGCTTAGCACATTTATGGATGGTTTCTCCTTAGAATTGGTGAATTCGATGCTCCTAATCCTTTAATTTCATGTTTTATACTTGGGTGAGCATAGGAGAGTAAAAAGAGCAAGAAACGGGCCGGAAACGGAGAAAATGGACCCACGTGGGAAATCAACATGACTTGGACTTTCTCACACGGGCGTGTCACACGGCCGTGTCCCTTTGGCAGGATTGAAGCACGACTTACATGGGTATACTACATGCCCGTGCTTGTTCAACAGCCTTGACCACGGGCTGGAGTGATCGCATACAGGCATGTCATACGGGCGTGTCCCTACCAAGCCTAAGTATAACCCTTGTAACACCCCAAAACCCGAGACCATCGCCGGTGTCGGGCCCGAGGGTTAACAAACCAAGTTCACATGTTTTGCCCACCAATTTGACATTTCCAGTCAGGCTGGAAAACTGCGTCACTGTCGCCTTAAAAATCATATCTCGAGTTTCAAAACTCGGAAACTGGTTTCGTAAATTTTCCCTGAATTTAGACTCATATATCCATCCATGGATTTATTTCTAGGATTTTGGTCGGGCCAATTGGTACAGTTTATTAGTTAAAGTTACCCCTGTTACAGGGATCGACTGCTCCGACCTTCGCGCGGTATAACTTGAATATCTCTCTGTACAGGGCTTTAATTCTGGTGTCGTTTGTTTCTAATGAAACTAGACTCAAAATGGAATCTGTACATATAAGATATATCTCCTAATTCTTTTGGATAATTTATAGTGAATTTTTAAAGTTGCGACAGGGAACCCAGAAACCATTCTGGCCCTGTCTCACAATAGCTTTAATATCTCTTAACCTGTAACTCCTATGACCGTTTCGTTTCTTCCATATGAAAATAGACTCATCAAGGTTCATTTACATAGCTTATTCACTATCTAATTCCATTCCTATGAATTTTGGTGATTTTTCACATTCACGCCACTGCAGCTGGCAGCATCTGTTTTAAGATAGGACTCACCTATTTGGTGGTCTCCATGATTCAACTAGCCTTACCATACATAGGTTCATACATGATCATTTTAACCGTGCCAATGGCTGATCATATGACCAACATTCTCATTTGCAAGCCATAGCCACATCATGACACAAAATATATACATACAACCCACAATTAGTCTAAGTTCATACTTCCCTTTTCGAGCCATTTTACGCACGTAGTACATACTTACATTACAACATATTTAACAAACAAGGGTAGTCCTATACATGCCATCTCAAGTTCAAACAAAATTTATACCAAAATGGAGGCTTGATAGTGTGGATGACTTGACTTCAACGATCCCAAATCCGATTGCCTCGAGCGAAATCTAGAAAACTAAGAGCCAAAGCAACGGGTAAGCATCTTTATGCTTAGTAAGTCTCAAGGAATATAATGAACTATAATTTACAGCAATACATTCACATAGCCAAATGCATCATTTCATTAATACACATTCTTACTTCATACTTCATCATTATATAAGTTCGCAAAGCATCAATCAATTCAATAACTGAAATTCATTAGTCGATTGAGCGAATGTTGCTCAAACACGTCGACTTTCCAATGCACATATAACGTACCTTATCCTTTGGGCTGTCCGAGTGTACTAATTAAATTCATTTCAGCAACCAACACTCACCTCCAGCCCAAGATTCTTGAATATAACCGGATATAATCAAGTGCACAAATGCCTTGGTCTTAGCCGGATAGAATAACTTCGCACGAATGCCTTGGTCTTAGCCCGGATATAACCACTAGCACAATTGCCTTGGTCTTAACCGGATATAATTTCCAGCATAATTGTCTTGGGCTTAGCCGGATATCATTCAATTTCTCATGCACACATACATCAATAATCATTGGACATACATATTTCATTTTCGTTACTAAGGCTCAAACACAATTAATATCATTAGCATATTCCTTGGGACTTAGCCGGGTGGAATTCAAATACTCATACACACATAATCAATAATCATACACATCCATATTTCATCTCACATAATTCAAGTAAGGTCACTTCTTGAGGACTTACCTCGGATGTTGTCGAGCGGCTTTTTCGGCTATTCGATCACCTTTTCCTTCCCTTGTCCAATTGTGGCCCTCTCGGCTCTTGAGCTAATTCAAACAAATTCAATTTATTAAAACCTCATTGTGCTTGCTTATGGCGAATATGACAAGGATTTTAGATGGTCATATGGCGCTCTTTAGCTTGAATACACAATGGTCATGCACATTTTATACTACATCAAGCAATTCAATACAATTTGTTTGAACATCAAGGAAATGCTAAGGCCTTCAATGGGCTACCCAAGGCGAATATTCATGTACATGTTGAGGTCAAAATTTGCATAATACCTCACAAAAACAGCATGCAATCTACTAATTAATGCTTGCACATTGTGGCCCAAAACTTATAATATAGCATCAAGCACTTATATGTGTGCTAGGCGAATTGTGCTTGCAATTTCACAAGCATTCTTCCACATTTTCTTCTTTAAATCAATATATTCATCACTTAGTTCATAACCAAACAAAATGTGCAATCATATATATGCATATATGAGCATGGCGAATTTTCAAAGTGTCCATAGCCATCCAAAACACAAACTTTTAACTAACATGCAAGAAGCATGAATCATGCTCAAGAATGCATCATGGCCAAGTATGACAATCATGCTCCTTTTCAACTTTAATCATGATAAAACAAAGAGAAAACTCAAAATCTTACTCATGAGTAGAAAATCCATCATTGCATGCATCATCATCAAGCTTCACACTTAGCATGCAATGGCTTTATCACTATAACAACTTTGGCCAAATACCATTTCCATGGCATACCAAAGATTTGAGCCATGGCTAACATGCACATCAAGTTAGCAACCAAAACATGCATGAAACTCCCAACACAACCTCATACATACCTTAATCTTGATGCAAACTTAGCCAAATCTCCTTCTAGATCTCTTCCAAGCCAAGCATGAAGCAAAAATCCTCCCCTTTTCCTTAGTAATTTCGCCAAGAAGATGAGAAAGGATGAACAAATTTTCTTTTCTTTCCTTAGTACATTCGGCCAAGCCTATGGAGAAGAATGAACATTTTTTTTCTCTTTTTTTTCATACTCTTATTTTATCATTTCTAACATCATCCATTATTAAAACATGTTGGGAACATGTTTTCCCTTATATAATTTGTCATGGCCGGCCATTCACCTTAGGGAATGGGATAATTGACATGCAACTCCATTTATTTCACTTTATGCATTATCGGGCCACTTAAAAATACACCTATCACATTTTCAAGTCTTAGCACATGGGTCCTTTCTTATAAATTAGCACCTAATTAATAAAAATCGAGACACGAAATATTTACGCATACCAATTCCACATACAATAAGCACGGAATATAACACTTAATTATTCTTGTGACTCGGTTTCGTGGTCCCAAACCACTCTCCGACTAGGGTCACATTAGGGTGTCACAACTCTCCCCACTCAAGAGATTTTCGTCCCCAAAAGCTTACCGGTAAATAGGTTCGGATATCGCTCTCTCATTGAGTTCTCGGTCTCCCAAGTAGCTTCTTCTATCCCGTGCTTGAGCCATAACACTTTCACTAGCGGAACCCGCTTGTTTCGCAACTCTTTCACTTCTCGTGATAGGATACTGAATTGGTTCTTCCTCATAACTCATATTAGCTTGAATTTCAATTTCGATGGACTAATCACGTGCGATGGATCGGATCTATAACGTCGAAGCATCGAAGCGTGGAAGACATCGTGAACCTTTTGAGTTCGGGGCAAAATCAAGCGATATGCCATTGGACCGATTCGCTCGATATCTCATATGGCCCAATGAACCTCGGGCTCGGCTTGCCCTTACGGTAGAACACGAGTATTTTTTCCAAGCGATACCTTGAGGAACACTTTATCACCCACGATACTCGATATCCTTACGCTTCATATCCGCGTCGACTTGACGATCGAAGGCTATCTTCAAACTTTCACGGATTACTTTCACTTTACATTGGCATCCCTAATCAAATCCACCGAAAATCTTGCTTTCACCAAGCTCGGTCCAAAACAATGGTGTACGGCATTTACGCCGCATAAAGCCTCGTAGGGTGCCATCTTAATACTCGATTGAAAGTTGTTGTTGTGGCGAATTCAATCAACGGCAAATACCGTTCCCATGAACCACTAAACTCGAGGACGCAACATCTTAACATATCCTCAAGTATCTGAATTACCGCTCGGATTGACCATCGGTTTGGGGTGAAAGGCGGTCTGAAATGCAACTTGGTACCCAAAGCTTCTTGCAACTTTTTCCAAAATCGCGAGGTAAATCTCGGATCTCTATCCGACCACGATGGAAATAGGCACCCCATGTAATCTCACAACTGAGAAGCGTACAATTCCGCTAATTTGTCCATTGAAAAATCCGTGCGTCGGGGACAAAGTGGGCCGACTTAGTCAATCGATCTACCACGACCCAAACCGCATCCTTCTTACTTGCGACAATGGCGGTCCGGATACAAAGTCCGTTGTGACTCGATCCCATTTCCACTCGGGTATCGTGATTGGCTGAAGTAATCCTGAAGGCACCTGATGTTCCGCTTTCACTTGTTGACATATTAAACATCTTGAAACAAAGTCGGAGATGTCTCGCTTCATACCATGCCACCAAAATCGACGTTTCAAATCATTGTACATCTTCGTACTCCCGGGTGGATTGCCATTCGGCTACAATGGGCTTCATTCAGATTATCGAAATGAGTTCAATTCTTTGGGACACACAGACGACTTTTGAACCTCAAACAATCGTCATCATCGATTTGAAACTCCGAGTCCTTGTTCGGAACACACGCAGCCCGTTTTGCAACCAACTCGTCATCGACTTTCTGAGCTTCTCGAATTTGGTGTGTCAATAATGGTTTGGCTTTCATTTCAGCCACTAACACACTTTGTCGGATCGGATAGACAAGTGCACATTCATCGCTCGTAAAGTGAATAACGATTTACGACTCAAGGCATCCGCAACTACATTCGCCTTTCCGGGTGATAGTCAATGATCACTCATAATCCTTTAACAGCTCGAGCCAACGTCTTTGTCGCAGATTTAAGTCTCGTTGGGTCATCAAATACTTGAGACTTTTGTGATCCGAGTATACATGGCACCTTTCACCAAATAAGTAATGTCGCCAAATCTTTAAGGCGAATCGATGGCGCCAATTCGAGATCATGAGTCGGATAGTTTTTCTCATGTGGCTTTAATTGCCTCGGCGCATAGGCCACAACTCGACCTTCTTGCATTAATCATAACCTAACCCAAGTAGAGAGCGTCGCTATAGATGACAAACTCCTTGCGGGACTCGGGTTGCACTAGAATTGGGGCTTCATCAAATAAGTTTTCATTGATCGAAGCTTTTTGGCATTTCTCCGTCCATTCGAACTTAACATCCTTTTGGAGTAAGCCGTCATCGGCGTGGCTATCGTTGAGAAGCCTTTACAAATCGTCGGTAATAACCGCAAGCCCCAAAAACTCCGAACCTCAGTAATATTTCTGGAGGTTTCCAATTAAGTATGGCTGAAATTTTATTGAATCGACTCGAATACCGATCTGATACCACATGACCCAAGAAGCTAACCTCTCTTAACCGAACTCACACTTGCTGAACTTAGCATATAATTGCTTGTCCCGTAAAATTTGCAAAGCACTAACCGCGGTGTTCAAGATGTTCGGTCTCATTTCTTGAATAGACCAAGATGTCATCAATGAACACGACTACGAATCGATCCAAATATGGTCTAAAGATCCGATTCATTAAGTCCATAAATCTGCGGGGGCATTAGTGAGCCCAAACGGCATCACTAGGAACTCATAGTGACCATATCTCGCTTAAGGCGGTCTTGGGCACGTCTCAATCTCGGATTCGCAATTGATAGTAGCCCGATCTCAAATCTATTTTCGAGAACACCGAGGCTCCCTTGATTGATCGAACAAGTCATCAATACGTGGCAGCGGATATTTGTTCTTTATCGTCGCTTTGTTAAGTCGACGATAGTCGATGCATAGTCGCATGGTTCCATCCTTCTTCTTCACGAACAACACCGCGCACCCCAAGGCGAAAAACTCGGCGAGCAAAACCTCTATCCACCAATTCTTGCAACCGAGTTTTCAACTCCTTCAATTCCGTTGGTGCCATACGATCGGAGCTATCGAAATTGGGGTGGTACCGGTACCAATTCGATGCCAAATTCTATTTCTCGAGCAGTGGTAAACCCGCAATTCTTCGGGAAAACATCCGGTATTCACAAACCACGACACAGATTCGGGTTTCTTCTCGATTCCTTATCATCGAGCACGTACGCAAGGTACGCTTCGCACCCTTTTCTTACATATTTCTGGGCCAACATCGCTGATATTACAGCTGGCAACCCTTTTAAGTCCGTGGACTCAACCCGAATTATTTCATTATTCGCGCACCTCAAATCGATAGTCTTGCTCTTGCAATTTACAACCGCATCGTGCATGGTCAACCAATCCAAACCAAGAATAACATCGAACTCATCGAACGGCAAAAGCATCAAGTCCGCCGGAAAACAAGAACCTCGGAACACTAGGGGACTTTTCTTGCACACTTTGTTAACAAGCACGTAATGACCCAAGGGGTTTGTCACCCGAATTACAAACTCAGTAGACTCAATGGGCAAAGTCTTACTGGATGCTAAGGTTTCACATATATATGAATGAGTAGAACCGGGGTCAATCAAAGCAATTACATTTGTATTGAAAAGAGTGAAAGTACCGGTAATAACATCCGGAGAGCGAGATCCTCGGCGTGCGGCGTATGGCATAAGTCCTAGCAGAGCACGAGCCTCGGATCGATGGTAGCATCTCTAGATCCTCTCGACCGCCACGACATTGCCCATATTTCTAGGTGGTCTACCTCGGCGATGGTAGCACCGGGTTTGCACTCGACTTGCATTACTGCTCGTGCATCCTCGGGCAATCCTTCATAAAGTGGTCGGCCGATCCACACTTATAGCAGGAGCGATCACGAAACCAACAGCTCCCGAATGCCATTTGCCACAATGTGGACACTCGCCCTCTCTCGGCGATCATTTCCGCCACCGGCGATCGAGGTGACTCGTGTGGTCACGGGTCGATCGCGTCCTCGTCTAGAAAAGCCCGAACGCCTCTAGACCGGCTCGCATCATCTCGAAATCTCTTGATGCTTGTTGAAGAGACTTTCCGAGGACCTCTTCGAATTCTCCAATCCCCACATCAGCTTTTTGTTTCTCCTTTCTAAGCTCCTCGGCTTTACAAGCTCGCTCAACAAGTACTACGAACTCTCGTATCTCGAGAATGCCAACAAACATCCTTATATCATCATTCAGTCCATCCTCGAGCGTTTACATAATAGCTTCGGACGAAATGCATTCTCGCGCGTCTGGCTAAGCCTCACAAACTTTAGTTCGTAGTCGATAGCGGACATAGAACCTTGCTTAAGATCAAGGAACTCCCTCCGCTTTTGGTCGATGAATCTCGGTGATATACTTTTTTGAACTTCGGTTAGAAAGAATTCCCAAGTCACTTGCTCTCTAGGCACCACAAGTCGAGTACTCCACCAATAGTAGGCGGACTCGCGTAGCAAGGAGATGGTACACTTTAAGCACTCATCGGTGTACAGGATAGCTCATCAAGCACCGGATAGTGTTATCTAACCATAATTCAGCTCGCTCGGCATCATCATCATCCGTAGCCTTAAATTCAGTGGCCCCATGTTTTGAATCCTATCGATTGGGGGCTTACCGACCTTATTGGGTCGATCCAACGGAGGTATCGTGAGTGCGGGGTTGCATCCGTCGGGAATGGAGGTGGTGGAACAGTAGTGTTGGTTCGAATGTATTGATTAAACCATTCGTTCATCACACTATAAAAGGCTTGCCTAGCCTCGTCATTAGGATTACTGGCCATAGGTTGAGAGTCCGCCGGCGCTGTCCCTTCTTGCGGAGCAGCGCCACACTCTCCACATCATCAGCTATCGCTTCGGTTGGGATCGGGATCCATTGCTATAAACAAACATGAAGTCAAATTGTCGAATTCATCACACTATCGATTCATCATTTAATGGCATGTATAGCTAGACCCCAAACACATCACGGTAGTCCTAGAATCGACTAAACCGTGGCTCTGATACCAATAAAATTGTAACACCCCAAAACCCGAGACCATCGCCGGTGTCGGGCCCGAGGGTTAACAAACCAAGTTCACATGTTTTGCCCACCAATTTGACATTTCCAGTCAGGCTGGAAAACTGCGTCACTGTCGCCTTAAAAATCATATCTCGAGTTTCAAAACTCGGAAACTGGTTTCGTAAATTTTCCCTGAATTTAGACTCATATATCCATCCATGGATTTATTTCTAGGATTTTGGTCGGGCCAATTGGTACAGTTTATTAGTTAAAGTTACCCCTGTTACAGGGATCGACTGCTCCGACCTTCGCGCGGTATAACTTGAATATCTCTCTGTACAGGGCTTTAATTCTGGTGTCGTTTGTTTCTAATGAAACTAGACTCAAAATGGAATCTGTACATATAAGATATATCTCCTAATTCTTTTTGGATAATTTATAGTGAATTTTTAAAGTTGCGACAGGGAACCCAGAAACCATTCTGGCCCTGTCTCACAATAGCTTTAATATCTCTTAACCTGTAACTCCTATGACCGTTTCGTTTCTTCCATATGAAAATAGACTCATCAAGGTTCATTTACATAGCTTATTCACTATCTAATTCCATTCCTATGAATTTTGGTGATTTTTCACATTCACGCCACTGCAGCTGGCAGCATCTGTTTTAAGATAGGACTCACCTATTTGGTGGTCTCCATGATTCAACTAGCCTTACCATACATAGGTTCATACATGATCATTTTAACCGTGCCAATGGCTGATCATATGACCAACATTCTCATTTGCAAGCCATAGCCACATCATGACACAAAATATATACATACAACCCACAATTAGTCTAAGTTCATACTTCCCTTTTCGAGCCATTTTCGCACGGCCGTACATACTTACATTACAACATATTTAACAAACAAGGGGTAGTCCTATACATGCCATCTCAAGTTCAAACAAAAATTTATACCAAAATGGAGGCTTGATAGTGTGGATGACTTCGACTTCAACGATCCCAAATCCGATTGCCTCGGCGAAATCTAGAAAACTAAGAGCCAAAGCAACGGGTAAGCATCTTTATGCTTAGTAAGTCTCAAGGAATATAATGAACTATAATTTACAGCAATACATTCACATAGCCAAATGCATCATTTCATTAATACACATTCTTACTTCATACTTCATCATTATATAAGTTCGCAAAGCATCAATCAATTCAATAACTGAAATTCATTAGTCGATTGAGCGAATGTTGCTCAAACACGCCGACTTTCCAATGCACATATAACGTACCTTATCCTTTGGGCTGTCCGAGTGTACTAATTAAATTCATTTCAGCAACCAACACTCACCTCCAGCCCAAGATTCTTGAATATAACCGGATATAATCAAGTGCACAAATGCCTTGGTCTTAGCCCGGATAGAATAACTTCGCACGAATGCCTTGGTCTTAGCCCGGATATAACCACTAGCACAATTGCCTTGGTCTTAACCGGATATAATTTCAGCATAATTGTCTTGGGCTTAGCCCGATATCATTCAATTTCTCATGCACACATACATCAATAATCATTGGACATACATATTTCATTTTCAGTTACTAAGGCTCAAACACAATTAATATCATTAGCATATTCGCCTTGGGACTTAGCCCGGTGGAATTCAAATACTCATACACACATAATCAATAATCATACACATCCATATTTCATCTCACATAATTCAAGTAAGGTCACTTCTTGAGGACTTACCTCGGATGTTGTCGAACGGCTTTTTCGGCTATTCGATCACCTTTTCCTTCCCTTGTCCAATTGTGGCCCTCTCGGCTCTTGAGCTAATTCAAACAAATTCAATTTATTAAAACCTCATTGTGCTTGCTTATGGCGAATATGACAAGGATTTTAGATGGTCATATGGCGCTCTTTAGCTTGAATACACAATGGTCATGCACATTTTATACTACATCAAGCAATTCAATACAATTTGTTTGAACATCAAGGAAATGCTAAGGCCTTCAATGGGCTACCCAAGGCGAATATTCATGTACATGTTGAGGTCAAAATTTGCACTTAATACCTCACAAAACAGCATGCAATCTACTAATTAATGCTTGCACATTGTGGCCCAAAACTTATAATATAGCATCAAGCACTTATATGTGTGCTAGGCGAATTGTGCTTGCAATTTCACAAGCATTCTTCCACATTTTCTTCTTTAAATCAATATATTCATCACTTAGTTCATAACCAAACAAAATGTGCAATCATATATATGCATATATGAGCATGGCGAATTTTCAAAGTGTCCATAGCCATCCAAAACACAAACTTTTAACTAACATGCAAGAAGCATGAATCATGCTCAAGAATGCATCATGGCCAAGTATGACAATCATGCTCCTTTTCAACTTTAATCATGATAAAACAAAGAGAAACTCAAAATCTTACTCATGAGTAGAAAATCCATCATTGCATGCATCATCATCAAGCTTCACACTTAGCATGCAATGGCTTTATCACTATAACAACTTTGGCCAAATACCATTTCCATGGCATACCAAAGATTTGAGCCATGGCTAACATGCACATCAAGTTAGCAACCAAAACATGCATGAAACTCCCAACACAACCTCATACATACCTTAATCTTGATGCAAACTTAGCCAAATCTCCTTCTAGATCTCTTCCAAGCCAAGCATGAAGCAAAAATCCTCCCCTTTTCCCTTAGTAATTTCGCCAAGAAGATGAGAAAGGATGAACAAATTTTCTTTTCTTTCCTTAGTACATTCGCCAAGCCTATGGAGAAGAATGAACATTTTTTTTCTCTTTTTTTTTCATACTCTTATTTTATCATTTCTAACATCATCCATTATTAAAACATGTTGGGAACATGTTTTCCCTTGCCCATAATTTGTCATGGCCGGCCATTCACCTTAGGGAATGGGATAATTGACATGCAACTCCATTTATTTCACTTTATGCATTATCGTGCCACTTAAAAATACACCTATCACATTTTCAAGTCTTAGCACATGGGTCCTTTCTTATAAATTAGCACCTAATTAATAAAAATCGAGACACGAAATATTTACGCATACCAATTCCACATACAATAAGCACGGAATATAACACTTAATTATTCTTGTGACTCGGTTTCGTGGTCCCGAAACCACTCTCCGACTAGGGTCACATTAGGGGTGTCACAACCCTATTCAAAAAAGGCCAATTTTGGGGGCTCTTAGGCATTCTAAAGCCTATTTAAACACCTGAGAAGGCACTTAGAAGAGGAACGCAGAGTAGGAAGAAAGGAATTACTCAAGGAAAGTCAATTGATCCATTTCAGAAGTCAGATTCATCATCAAGACTGAAGATCTCCCTTCAAGTTCCTTCAGGAGTTTTGGGTTTTCTTATGTTTTGTTATCTTTGCTTTTGAGATATTTTCTTTCATAAGTATGAACTAAACCCCCATAAATACCTAAGGGGATTGAAACCTAAGACGGATCTTGTTATTATTATCTGAATTGTATGATAAATATTTGACTTGTTCTTAATTATGTGTTCTTAATTCTTGTTTTGATATTCCAAGATATTGATTCAAGTTTAGCTCTTATTCAAAGGAGGAATAGAACCTATCTAAGAGTAAATTTGTCATAATTAAGCGGATTTGATTGCATGCCTAGCGATAGGGTGATAAGATTTTATCGAATTAGGGTGAAACCTAATAAGGGAATCCATAAATCGAGTTAATGCAATTTTAGGGTGTTAATTAGAAAGAGATTTCAATTATTTAACCTAGGGTTAGACGTTATTCGTCTCGAGAAAGATAATAATATAATTTAGGGATTTCTACGGATCAAGTCAAATGAATAAATCGTCTGATTTAGAGTCAAACAACAAGTGAAGTCTAGGTGGATTTTTCCTTAGGTATTCTCTTAATCAATCAAAATTTCCCAAAAGTATTTTCCCAAATTTTTTTCTGTGCATTCTTAGTTAGTAATTAGTTTAATAACCAAACCTCTTAATTTTTAGGCTAGATAATAGAAAAGAAATAATACTAGTACTCGTAGTTCCTTTGGGTTCGACAATCCGATCTTGCTGAACTATACTATTGTTCGATAGGTACACTTGCCTTAATCGTGATAATAAGTTAGTCTAAAGAACGATTCATTCATAAATCTTTAAAACCTATCACGAATATAACATATCACAGAACCAATCAATGCAATAACACTAGTATCATAAAGAGTGAAAGTACCAGTAATAACATCTGGGGAAGAAGCGTCCTCAAAAGTGCGTATAGCATATGCTCTAGCAGGTGCACGACCCTCAGATCGAACTGCTGTATCTTTCATCCCTCTCTAACTACACCTACATTACTCGAATGCCTAGTACTGACATGTTACTCGGTCTCGCATTCTGAACAGCGTTTTGCTCAGCTAACATCGGGCAATCTCAGATAAAATGATCCATCGATCCACATTTAAAACAAGACCGATCATGCAATCTATAATTTCCAAAATGCCATTTACCACAATGCTTACACTGAGTTTGTTTTGCCGATCATTGCCAACACTATCAATCGAAGTGGCGTGTGAACTCACAGGAGGTCGGTCTTAGCCTCGTCTAGAAAAGTCTGAAGTAGCTTTAAATCGACTAGAATCATCTCTGAACTTCTTCGATGCTGAGTGAAAAGTCTTACTCGTTGATCTCTTATGAGAATCTTTGGCTTAAAAATCATCTTTTCTTTTGTCTTTCTCGAGTTGGCTTTGCAAGCTCTTTCAACAAGTACCACAAACTCTTTGATTTCGAGTATACCAACCATCAATTTAATGTCTTCATTCAAACAGTCTTCAAATCTTTTACACATGATAGGTTCAATTGAAACACATTCACAAGCTTATCGACTTAGTCTCACAAATTTCTATTCATACTCAATTACAGTCATACAACCCTATTTCAATTCCAGAAATTCTTTGCGTTTCTGGTCGATAAATCTCAGGCTGATTTTTTTCTTATGGAGCTCAGTCTAAAAGAATTCCTAGGCTACTCACTCTTTCAAAACCACCGATACTAGTATATTCCACCAGTGATATGCAGTGTCTCGTAATAAAGATATGGCACACTTTAAACATTCATCCGGAGTACAAGATAACTCGTCGAACATATGGATAATATTATCAAGCCACTACTCAGCCCACTCAGTATCATCATCATCATTAGCTTTAAACTCTTCAGCCCCATGTTTTCTGATTTTATCTACAACAGGCTTATTAAATTTCATCAGATCAATCATCGGAGGTACCATAGGTATCGGAGATGGATTATTTGAGGGTGGAGGTTGTTGTACAGCCGGATTAGTTTGGATATATTGAGTAAACCAATCGTTCATCATTTGGTAAAAGGCTTGCTTAGCCTCTCCCTATTGGTTACTCAAGATCAGTCGAGATTCAACTGGCGCTGTCCCATGCACGGGAGCAGGCGCTACACTCTCGACATCATCAACTACAGCTCTGTCGGGATCTATTTACTATACAAAAACACATTTTCAATTGTTAGAAGTCATCACACTATCACAGTATATAATATGGCTTGTATAGCTAGACTCACACATGCTACATTAGTCCTAGAATCGACTAAACCGTAGCTCTGATACCAATAAAATATAACACCCCTAACCTGTATCCGTCGCCAGAATAGATTACGAGGCATTACCAAATAAATACATCTTAAACTAACTTTTCCTACCTCTTAAACCACCAAGATTATCATAACATTAAATACTTCTCAAAATCAAATAATCATATTCCATAAATATCAAATTTGAACCAAACTTATATATGTATATATAAAACAATGTTCACATATTTAAAATTTTCAAAGTTTGTTTCTTTATATCAATCACCTTAATGCCATTTTTTTATAATTAAATAGTACTCCATCATAACACATCACTGCATACATCAAATATATGCCAATATCCATTTCGTGAATTGTATATCAAACAAATTAATTATCAACATCTATGTGAACTCACATTAAAATCAAATGAAATCATATTGCATAATTTAATATACAATTACATATACAATTCAAACATACTATAACATTGTCGAATATATTGATATTCCACATATATATATATATATATAGTATGTAACCTACCCTAAAGTTAAAGGCCAAACTAACATTTGAGTACAAGCTAAAACAATTAACAAAATCAATCATGAAACACATTCATTACCTACCATTTAATAACCAAATTTATCAAACTAATAAACTACCATCCATCACTTTAATTATATTACATTTCATAATTCCATCATTAACATTTATTATACTAAATACATATTATACTTACTATCTTTCATAGTCAAAAATGTTACTTAAAGCTACACATACATTCAAATATTCCATCACTTAAATACAAAAACATAATTCATTAAACATTTTAATCAAGATCATGTAAGACTAAATTTTAGCATAATAAGCAAACCAATTGCGTATCACATGGTACCTAGCACAACATCACACATACCAGGCTCATAACTACATAACCAAGGTGAACACAAACCAAATTTAACATGATTGAATTTAACATCAAGCCATTTTCGTATGGCTATTATACAAACCAAAATCAAACATTTCCAAAACATTTTCTAGCCGATACATGCCATAGTTTGAGTTCAAATATTTAAATACCGAAGTCGTAGATAGTGTGAAGAACTTTGCTGACGATCCCCGAGCTTGCACGTGAACCCAAAATCTATAAAAATAGAACAAACATAACACACAGAGTAAGGTAACTTAGCTTAGTAAGTCATAAGCAAATGAATATTTCAATAATATTATCAACTTAATTAAACGAAGCCAAATATCATTATATATCCAACTGTACTTTCACACATTTACACAAGCTCACAAAACAAAATTTAACTTCATATACCAACATCACTCATTTGGCCGAATATACAAGATCAAATATAATATCACATATATGCATACCTATGTGGCCAAATATGCAAGATCAAATATAACATCACATATGTGCTTACTTATATGGCCGAATATACAAATTCAAATATAATATCACATTTGTGCATACCTTTATAGCCAAATATACAATATTGATCGCGTGATTCGAAACAAGTAATAAATATTTATAATGAAGATCAAACCTAGACTAACTATTATCATGACGAAAAGGCAAGCGCACCTATCGAACAATAGTATAGTAATGGCAAGACCGGGATATCGTACCCAAGGGAACCAAAAGTACTAGTAATAACTATCTTTTTATTATCTAACCTAGAAATAAAGAGGGATTGTTTATTAAACTAATTAACTAAACTAAGAATGCACAGAGAAAAGAATTGGGGAATTTCTTTTGGGAAAATCGATTGACTTGAGACAATACCTAAGGAAAAAAACCACCTAGACTTTACTTGTTATTCTGGCTCCGAACCGGATGATGTATTCATTCAACTTGTTCCGTAGAGATTCCTAAGTTATGTTATTATCCCTATTCAAAATTAATAATGTATAATCCCTAAATTGAATAACTGAGACTTTTCTTTAATTAACACTCTAGGGTTGCATTAACTCGATCTATGGATCCCCTTATTAGGTTTCACCCTAATCCGAAAAAATCTTGTCACCCTATTTCTAGGTACGCAATCAACTCCGCTTAATTATGACAAAAGTACTCTTAGACATGGTCTATTCCTCCTCTGAATAAGAGCATGTCTTGAATCAATATCCTGGGATATCAAAACAAGAATTAAGTACACATAATTAAGAACAAGTTAAATATTTATCATACGATTCAGAAAATAATAACAAGATTCATCTTAGGTTTCATTCCTCTTAGGTATTAAGGGGATTTAGTTCATAACTAAATAAGAAAACATCTTAGAAGGATAAAGAATACAAAACATAAAGAAAACCCAAAACTCCTGAAGGGAAATTGAGGAGAGATCTTCAGTCTTGATGATGAATCCCGCTAATGAGATGGATCAATCGGTTTTCTTGGGGTAATTCCTTACCCCCCTTCACCGTCTCCCTTTTCCTCCTCTCCTAGTGTGTATTTATATGCTTTGGAATGCCTAGAAACCCCTCAAAAGTGGCCTTTTCTGAATTTGGACTTAACTTGGGCTCAGCAGGGACATGCTCGTGTGACACGGCCGTGTGACGTGATTGCCAGGCCGTGTTCGATCCGTTAAATTGCACACGGCCGTGTGGGTCAATAGCCAGGCCGTGTGAATTGTGAAAGCCTTGGTCGACACACGGGCGTGAGCTGCCGGTGTGGCAAGGCTTAGGCCATGTCATCTCCTCGATTTGGTCTGTTTTGTCCCTTTTTGGCTCGTTTTTTGGCTCCTTTTGACTCTTGGTGCTCTCCTAAGTACAAAACATGAAATTAAAGCATTAGGAGTATCGAATTCACCAATTCAAATGAGAAATCATCTATAATATGCATTAAATATAGGGTAAAAATATGTATAATTTATAGTTTATCAAATACCCCTACACTTAAGCATTTGCTTGTCCTCAAGCAAAATCCTGAACTCATAATCAAAATAAATTCTCCTCAACTTATAATTCTTATCGATAATATCTCAAAATAATCCATAGGTAATCATACATTGAGAATCCAACTAAAAGAACATAAAAGTTTCAAACATTCCAAGTTGAGTATTTAATCATTCAAACATAGGTGTCTCTCCGTATCTAAGTAATTACCTTTGATTCAGAATATCACAGAGTTTCACATCCTCACTAAAGATTCACTCAAATCACTTGAGGTGTTTAAGGACAATAAATAAAGCACTTAATAGTGAATAATGAAAAGTCATTACCATAGGCTTGCATGGAAATCAAATCTTCACCATTGTAATTTAAGATGATACATCAATTAAAAGGTCTTTAGAAGGTTGTAATGTGGCTTGGTTAGGGGGTGTGGTAACAAGTTGAAAGAAAGGGTTAGAATCGAGATTGACTTGAAAAGTTATCTTAACTAGAAAAAAGAGTTAATCTTCACTTGTGTACAACAGAGCTTTTCTCAGAATATGAAATTACAGATATGTATACATAGTTTTTTTTTAAGAACAAGTTAAATAATATAGACTAAATATCAAGAAAAAACATAGCTAGGCAATCCATTCAACAGAAATCTCGACAAAATTAGGGATTAATTTAGGGGATTTCAACAATAATGGGTTAAAGGTTAATATTAAGGGCAATACCAGAATTGGTTTGTTGGGCTCAAGGGGGTTTACTAAGGGTTAATTGTGGAGGTAGGCTTTTCATGGCATGAGTGGGTTAATCCTTAGTGCCTTAATCATTTTGATATATCAAATCAAATGGTGTGGTCTCGACATGCATAATCAAGCAAGTTCTAGAATAACAGTTCAATATTGACGCACTCAAAGCAATAATAAAAGTGAGCATGAAAGGATGAATAGATGCTCAAAAGGCTCAAAAATCTCACAAAAAATTATGCCTTTTTGATGTTTAGACTCGTGAATTCTAATTCAAAGTAATACCTAGACTTGGGGAAACAACATATAATTTTAATTTCTTAAAAATCAACTTATCATGCTTGATTCTCTAATGTCTTAAAGTTTAAATAATCAATGCATAAATCCTTATGTTTTAATTCAAGATATATCAATCAAAATCATAAATCAATTAAAATTTATCCTAAATATGATATGAGAGTTTTTCATGAGAACAAGGTGATTATTTAGGGATTTTTCTGATAGTGAAATAAATACCCCTTACACTTAATATGTACATTTCCCTCAATGTACAAAGATAGATGTTAGAGAATAAAAATAAGATAGGGAGAGAAGTGAAACTTCCTATATGATGAATTCCTCGAACTAGAGTTTTGCAGATTGATCGGTTTGAGAGTGGAGGAGGATACTCCGACAGTCGTAGAGATTCATTAGGCCATAAGTCTTGTGCCAAAAGAATATTATATCTAGTGGTAGCTATGGCCATGGTCGAGCAGGACATGGCAGTCGTGGAGAACCTTCCCCGGTGGAGTTGTAGTTTCTATGTGATGATGAGCTTAAGAGCTCTATATAACTGTGATAAAATTAGGAACTTTTTAGGAGATATTAGGAAGAATAAAGACTCAAAAATAAATAACTGAAATTAATAATAAAAAAATAAAATAAAATTTTAAAATCTAAAAAAATAAAAATTAGTTTCGATAAAAATTAAAAACATAAAATAATAAATAAATATTTCTAAACATCTTCATCGCTGGATGGTTCGTGAGATGGGACTGGCGATGAGATGTGGATGTGCTGACAAATCTGCTGTAGAGTAGCATTAATGTTGTCAAATCGTTGAAAGCACTACTACTCAAATCGAGTGAGGTGCTCAGAGATGTCAGCATATGAAGCCGCCGCATGAACTGGACGAGAGGGTAGTGGTGGCTGAGTCAGTGCGTCCTCGTGCTATAGGGAGGTTCCTCGACGCCTCTCGATCATCTTCATGCTAAGCATACTTGAGATGCCTTGTGGAAACATCTGTCCAGTCGATGCAGCGGCTTGCTGCTAAAGGTCGGGCCAGAAGTATTTGGAAGAGCTCTTCTTGGAGCCCTTGTAGAAACTCTAGAAGAGGGAAAAGAGATGGGGAAATAAGGAATAATACAGGGGAAGTGGATTTTAGGATGGGGATTAGGGAGTGGAGAAGGGTAGATTTCGGCTAGGGTTTTGAAAGGAAAAAGAAAATGAACAGTGATTTGCTTATATAGGGGAGGTGCACACGGCCTAGGGCCACGCCTGTGTACTCTGAAGGTGAGCCCGTGTTTTTTGAATTTTTGCAATTTAGGTCGTGCCTTGCTACTATCCCACGCCCGTGTATTGTTGTCCACAGCTTAATGGCACGGGCTTGTCGCGTACCCGTGTCAAAGAAAGAGAATCGAGCCTTACCCCTGGTACGCCTGTGTTTTTCCATTCCCACGCCCGTGTTCACTTATCAAGTTCACCCACGGCCATGTCGCACGACCGTGGGGATTTATCGCTTCCCGTGTTTTGGGGAAATCATGTACCCTGTTTTCACACGACCGTATCGCACGACTGTGTTTCCCTCTGTGTTGGTCACACGGCCTTAAGCACGGCCGTGTTATTGGTCGTGTGGAGCTGAGAACCTGTGCTTCTAATACTCTGTAAGCGACCTAAATGTTTAAAACTTGAATTTAAAATAATTAAAAATCATTAGTACTCGGGTTGCCTCCCGAGAAGCGCTTGTTTATAGTCTAAGCTAGACTTACCTCTCTAATGGATGGTCAGGCTGGCTCGAGGAGTTCATACTCCTTGTTCCTGGTATTATCCTTGACAAAATAAGGTTTTAGACGGGTATTATTTACCTTAAAAGTGCGAACTTGGGGTACCTCAACCGTACCGAATGGGAAAATACTAAGTACCGTAAGAGGGGTTTCTCCATTTGGGTTGGTATTAACAATGTGAGGGTCTGCGACATCTAGTAAGACTTTATCTCCAACCTTAAGTAAATATGGAGAGGTATCGAACTCATTCTGGCATAATTTTGGTTTGTCGTGTGTTCTTGGTTTATGTGCTCACCATTCATCTAGCTCCTCTATTTGAAGCCTTCGTTCCTCATAGGTGTCTTTGTTCTCTACAGATAATAGTGCACTGTCTCTGTTGTCTTTGTTCGAGGAGGTTCCTGCAAGGAAAATTGAATATTAGTTTTATCATCGACAGGTTTTATAGCATTATCTTGAGTTTTAGAGGTTTTGACTGAGTCGCGTGCTTGGAGTGTTACTGGGTCGTCACCTGCACGAAGTGTTAGCTCTCTTGTGCCTATATTAATAATGGTTCTGGCAGTTTCTAAAAAGGGTCATCCTAAAATTAAAAGTACCTCGTTATCCTCATCCATGTCTAAGACGAAAAAGTCTACTGGGTAAATAAATTTATCATTTTTAACGAGAACGTCTTCAATAAGACCATTAGGAAATCCAATTGTTTTGTCAGCCAATTGTATGCTCATCCTAGTCTATTTGGGTTTACCGAGACCTAGTCTTTTAAACATTTTATATGGCATAACATTTATACTTGCCCCTAGATCAGCTAAAACATTATTCATAGATAAACCACCAATTAAGCAAGGAATTGTAAAACTCCTTGGATATTTCAATTTGTTAGGTAGCTTATTCTTTAGAATAGCTGAGTAGACTGCATTGAGTTCCACATGCGATGTGGCGTCTAATTTTCTTTTATTGGTCAGAAGTTCCTTTAAGAATTTTGCTGAGTTAGGCATCTGCGAAAGAACTTCAATAAAGGGTAAGTTAGTATGTAATTTCTTTAAGAGTTTGACAAACTTACCGAATTGTTCTTCTGTTCTGTCTTTCGTCATCGCTTTAGGATATGGCACATGAGGTTCATAATTTGTACTTACCTATTTAGGATCATTATCATTTACCTCTTCTCGGCCTTTGTTCATCGCGTTGTCTTGCTGTAATTCTGGTTCAGGTGCAATGAATCCTTCCTTATCTTGAGTACTAATTGCGTTGAGGTGTTCCCTTAGATTAGGTTCAGTATTACTTGGTAAGCTGCCTTGTGGTCGTTCAAAGATTAGTTTGGATAGCTGGCCTATCTGAGTTTCGAGTCCTTGGATCGATGCTTGGTGATTCTTAAGTGCTGTCTTGGTATTTTGGAAACGAGTTTCTGACACCGAGATGAATTTAGAAAGCATCTCTTCAAGGTTTTGTTTCTTCTCTTGTTGATAGAGTGGTTGTTGAAAACCCTGAGGATTTTGTGGCTTTTGATTCCCTTGACCACCCTAGGAAAATTTTGGGTGGTTCCTCCAACCTGCATTATAAGTATTATTGTATGGGTTATTTTGAGATCTAAAGTTATTGTTACCCATATAGTTGACTTGTTCTTCTTCGGATGTAGGATTGAAAAATTGGTATTCTGTATGCACACCTCCGCCACTTGAGTCACACCTCATTACTGGATGTACCTACGTAGAACCAAGTAAATTGTTAATCTTTTTATTGAGAAGTTCTACTTGATTAGAGAGCATGGTGACCGAATCGATGTTATAAACGCCGGCTGTTTTCGTTGGCTTTGTCCTCATAACTTGCCACTGATAGTTATTCAGTGACATCTCTTCTATAAATTCATAGGCATCTTCTGGTGTTTTATTATTGTTGGTTTCACCAGCAGCTACGTCAACCATTTGCCGAGTCAAGGGATTCAGACCATTGCAGAATGTTTGTACTTGAAGCCAAAACGGTAACCCATGGTGAGGACACCTTCTCAGTAAGTCCTTGTATCTCTCCCATACATCGTAAAGTGTTTCTAAATCCATTTGCACAAAAGAAGAGATATCATTACGTAGTTTAGCCGTTTTAGCTGGCGAAAAATATTTTAGTAAAAATTTCTCGGTCATTTGTTCCCAAATAGTGATAGACCCTCATGGTAATGAGTTCAACTACTGTTTAGCTTTGTTTCTCAGTGAAAAGGGAAACAAACAAAGACATATGGCATCATCAGAAACACCATTGATTTTAAATGTATCGCAAAATTCCAGAAAGTTCGCTAAGTAAGCATTGGGATCTTCATCCTGCAAACCATCAAACTGAATGAATTGTTGTATCATCTGAATAGTGTTAGGGTTTAGTTCAAAAGTATTTGCAGCTATAGCAGGTCTAACTATGCTAGAGTCAGTTCCTGTTAGAGAAGGTTTAGCATAATCATACATAGTACGTGGAGCAGGATTTTGATTAGCTGCAATTCTAGGAGGTAGCTGATTGCCTTGGTTTTTAGCCATCACGTCGGTTAGAGATTGAGTATTGTCTTCTTGCTTGTTCTCTGTGTATCTTAAGCTGCGCCTTATTTCTTTTTGATTTTTTCGAATTGTATGATTGATTTTTTTGTCAAAAAGTAATGGTCCCGACGGGTTTCTTCTAGTCATAAACTATAAAAACCTGCCAAGAGAGAGAAAAAGTAAATTAATAAATAATAAAATAAAATAAAATTGCAAGAAAAATAACTGGCTAAAGTAATAAAAATTTAGCGTTCCTAATATTTCAGTTACTCGACAACGGCGCCAAAAACTTGATCGCGTGATTCGTAACAAGTAATAAATATTTATAATGAAAATCAAACCTAGACTAACTATTGTCACGATGAAAAGACAAGCGCACCTATCGAACAATAGTATAGTAATGCAAAGACTGGGATATCGTACTCAAGGGAACCAAAAGTACTAGTAATAACTATCTTTTTATTATCTAACCTAGAAATAAAGAGGGGTTGTTTATTAAACTAATTAACTAAACTAAGAACGCACAGAGAAAAGAATTGGGGAATTGCTTTTGGGAAAATCAATTGACTTGAGACAATACCTAACAAAAAATCCACCTAGACTTTACTTGTTATTCTGGCTCCGAATCGGACAATGTATTCATTCAACTTGTTCCGTAGAGATCCTTAAGTTATGTTATTATCCCTATTCAAGACTAATAATGTCTAATCCCTAAATTGAATAGCTGAGACTTTTCTCTAATTAACACTCTAGGGTTGCATTAACTCGATCTATGGTTCCCCTTATTAGGTTTCACCCAAATCTGGCAAAATCTTGTCACCCTGTTTCTAGGCGCACAATCAACTCCACTTAATTATGACAAAAGTACTCTTAGACAGGGTTTATTCCTCCTCTGAATAAAAGTATGTCTTGAATCAGTATCCTGGGATATCAAAACAAGAATTAAGTACACATAATTAAGAACAAGTCAAATATTTATCATATGATTCAGAAAACAATAACAAGATTCGTCTTAGGTTTCATTCCCCTTAGGTATTTAGGGGATTTAGTTTATAACTAAATAAGAAAACATCTCAGAAGGATAAAGAATACAAAACATAAAGAAAACCCAAAACTCCTGAAAGGAAATTGAGGAGAGATCTTCAGTCTTGATGATGAATCCGGCTTCTGAGATGGATCAATTAGCTTTCTTGGGGTAATTCCTTACCCCCCTTCTCCGTCTCCCTTTTCCTCCTCTCCTAGTGTGTATTTATTAGGCTTTGGAATGCCTAGAACCCTCAAAAGTGGCCTTTTTCAAATTGGACTTAACTTGGGCTCGGCAGGGACACGCTCGTGTGACACGGCCGTGTGACGTGATTGCTAGGCCGTGTTCGATCAGTTAAATTGCACACGGTCGTGTGGGTCAGTGGCCAGGCCAGGTGAATCGTGAAAGCCTTGGTCGACACCCTCGAAAGACACGGGTGTGTGAGCTGCCCGTGTGGCAGGGCTTAGGCCATGTCATCTCCTTGATTTGGTCCGTTTTGTCCCTTTTTGGCTCGTTTTTGGCTCCTTTTGACTCTTGGTGCTCTCCTGAGTACAAAACATGAAATTAAAGCATTAGGAGTATCGAATTCACCAATTCTAATGAGAAATCATCTATAAAATGCATTAAACATGGGGTAAAAATATGTATAATTTACGGTTTATCAAAGATCCAATAAAACATCACATATGTACATACCTATGTGGTCGAATATTCAACATCCAATATAACATCATATATGTACATACCTATGTGGCTAAATATTCAAGGACATTTAGCTCAGTTTACTTGCTCAATTATCACATCAACAGGAAGTCTTATAGGCATAGGCTTGAAAATAAATCACCGGCATAAAACCTGCTAGGCATAAGCCTGAATCACACACCAGCACAAGGCCTGCTAGACTCAAAGTCTGATTTTATTCACCGGCAATAAGCCTACTAGGCATAAAGGCCGATCAAATTCACCAACACAAGGCTTGCTAGGCTTAAGGCCCGAATATCACTATTATAGAGCTGTTTTGTACACAATTCATATAACAAAAACTCCAGATATTTCTTATCAATCATACGGACTTTTGAATGATATAACTTAGTAGAATTAAACTCAAATACAATATTTCTATGTTTAAATACATTCTGCTAGCTCTTTTATGAATCTATAGTTTTCAAAATAGTATATTAAACTAAGTTACATTCAAGATAAATGATGTTTGATTGTTTAAAGACTTACCCCAGATATCGAGGAACGTTGTAAATTGGTTATTCAACTATTTTGGTTTTTCCCCGGTCCAAGTCCGATTTTCTCTTTTCTTGATCTAAATTAACATAATTTAAACTTATTTAATCAAATTCATTCAAAAACACATAAATGGAAAAATTGCACTTTTGTCCCATACATTTTACACTTTTAGCAATTTAATCCAAAATTTACAAACACAAAACAAGCATAATTTGCCCATGCCATGCTTGAGCCAAATACTCCCCATACACATACAAGTCCTCACATTTTGTTTATTTCACAATTTAGTCCCTTAATTTATTATTTTTTCAATTTAGTCTTAATTACTCAAAATCATCAAAAACTCCAATACAAAACATGTTAATCTAAAACATATCTTTGATATTTCATCCTCAAACATCACAAAACACAAATATTCATCAATGGCATAACTCAAAATATGCATCATAATAAAAAATTCTAGCATGGGTCGGATAGTATTCAAAGCAACAATTTAAAAAATGTAAAAAATTATCAAAAACTGAAACCAAACTAACCTTGAATCAAGCTTGAGAAATGGCCGAATATACCAAGCTTTAGTTTCTTTTCTTTCTTTTTAATTTCAGTCACAAGTATGAACAAAATGCATGGCTTTATTTTTTTATGTTATAATATATCATATATATCATTTATTATTTACAGTTTTAACCTTAAAATTTTAATTATAAAACTGTATAAAACATGCCTACAACCGTCCACTCATATAGCCAATGGCCTAATTACAAGATAAGTACTTCCATTTAAAAAGACAACAACAATTTAGCCCTTACGTGATTAAGTCCTTTTATTAAATTAAGCACACAAATAATCAAATTTTTATACAAAACTTTCACACATGCAAATTCACATATAATAAACACAAAAAATAATATTTAAAAATTTTTTGACTCGAATTTATGGTCTCGAAACCACCGTTCTGATTAGGGTCTAAATCGGTGTGACAGCCCTAATTTGACCCTAGTTGGAATGTGGTTTCGGGACCACAAAACCGAGTCATAAAATTTATTTAAAATTTATTTGCATAACTTCTATGTGTGATAGTGCATGTGTGAAAATTTGATGTTTTAATTTAGTCTTATGAATGAGAATTTTACTTGAAAGGACTTAGTTGAGAAACCATAAAAATGTGATAGGTAAAGTTGAAGTGGCCAAATTGTATATGGATAGCATCATAGAGGACTTGCATGTCAAATGGACCACTATGATTATAGTGGACGGTAATGATGATGAAAAATTTGGCATTTTGTGTATTTTATATTAGTGAAATAATATTAAATAGTTTTATATTAGAAAACCATGAATTAATAATAGAAAAAGGGTGATAAAAACAAAGTTTCTCATTTTTGCCTCCCTTTTTGCCGAAACTAAACAAGAAATTGAAGAAAGAACACCTAAGGCATTCGACCATCTTGTGTTAGGAATTAAGGTATTATTTCATATGTTTTTCTTTGGATTTTGAGAAATTTAAATTGGTTTTGAAGCTTCTAACATGACCCATGTGTATGATTTTGTGTTTGTGATGCATGAAGCATTCGGTCATGAGCTTAATGGGTTACATTGTGTATGTTTTGATAACTTGTAAGAAGAAATGTTTCTAATTGAGTATGAAAAAACTAAATTACTATATGTGGCTCAAATGAGCTTGAGTAGTCAGCTAATGAAGTTAAGTATATGAATTAGGAGCATGACTCCATTCGGCAATTTAAGATAAATTGTGAAATAATGCTTAATATTAGTAGTACTTGTTTAATTGGCAAATTGATCTTAGAATAGATGAATTTATGAGTTTGGGAAAAAGTATATATATATTCGGCTATGAATTTTCGTGTTTAATTTTGAATGTTGATGTTTCAAATTGAAAATAGATGTTAGTTGAGTTATAATACTTGCTTAATTATAAAAAGAACATGAGCTTAATGCTCAAATAGCATTCGGCTTTGGAGTAAGTTAAATTAGTTAGAAACTGAGTTCCAAGATAGTGAATTATGTGTTAAAAGAGGGATTTAGGTTGTATATACGTGATTAGATTGAATACAAGAGGCTATGTTAGCTAATTGAGGATTCGACCATAGTATTTTAGTGAATAATAATTTGAACAAGGGTTTTAATTGTATGATAGGTTTTCGGCTATGGTTAATATTAGATGGAATACCGAATATGTGTGTGTGTCTATAAGGAATGAATATAAATTGGGGCTACGATGATTGAATTATTTTATTTGCTTAGCTAGAGCTCAAAATCAAAGGGAGCCAAGTTTGGCCAAAGGAAAAGAGAAAGCGGTTGAGTAGCTGATTGGAGTTGTTCATCCGACTAAAAAGGTAAGTTCCTAAGTAATTTAAGTTACGGTTAATATTGTACATAAAATAGGTTGGATAAGAAATCATGGTATGTATGAATTTGTGAAAATCGAATGTGAGATTTATCAACCTATCTATGACATAGTGGTAGCTATAGATAAGAAATTTTAGCACTATGTGTGTGAGGTTATGCGGCACTATGTGTGCAAAAACTACATGGCACTATGTGTGCGAGATTATATAGCACTATGTGTGCAAGGAAACGTGGCACTATGTGTGTGAAAACTACATGGCACTATGTGTGCGGACCTTTTAAATCGAGCACTAACTGTGCGATATCGATCATAGAGAATTGCTTGTGCGAATGAAAAAGTTTAAAACTTTAAACTGGGAGTAATGAAATGTGCATGGATATTAGACATGGGACTTGATCTATATCTGTATATTAATAGATAATGCTCGGGAAGAGAGAAAGAAGAGAAAGGTAATTGGCTCAATTAGTATATAATTGAACAAAGATATAAATTAATGATAAATGAATCTAAATGGATTGGAGATTGATTTATAGATGGAGCGGCTTGGTTTGTGCTTTATTTGATTAATTGGACATTGTTTGTCATTTATATATATATGCCAACGATATGCATATGATATTTACCATGGTCCTTTCAATTTGCGATTAAATGGTGTAGGAGTACATAGTGAATTTAGGTAAGTATGTACCAAATTCATAATGTACACATGTGACATAAGATTTCCTTGTGATATCTTGTTTGAATTTGGCTAATATTGGATTGAAATTTTAAATTTTTGTTAAGATAATTGGATCATTACATCTTTTTTTTTTTAAATTTCTTAGGACTTATTGAGTTAATAACTCACTTGGTGTGTTTATTGGTTTTGTATAGATCATCTTGTCGAGGAAATCTTGGATTCGTTACGAAGTCATCACATCTTTTGACAACCCCTTTTTGGTATCTTTGTTTAAAACTCAAATAGACATTATGGCATGTATAGAATAATATTTTGGGAGGTTGCTATTTTGATAGTATTGTATATATATAAGGCCATGTGAATATGGCTAAAGTTATATGTATGGATGTGATAATGGTTTAATTATAAATCTTGAAGTGAAATCAACTTGACATATGAATCCATATTGTGATAAGAGTGTGATTATGTTATGCTTGAACTAACATGTTAAGCATTCGAGATACATTATGAATGTATATTCGGTCAAGAGGAGAAAAATCACCTTACATTTTTACCCTTGTTTTAGTATGTGCTTGCTATAGAAGTTATTCATGGAAACGTGCTATTATTGTTGTAATTACTTAAATTAATATTGGACACGTGTATTAGGGTGTTACAATCGGACTGTTACATAGAGTCCGAACAAGTTTGTAATCACACTACTTCAATCGTGAAACGAAAAAAGCTAGTAAACTGGTACCATCGATGCCACACGGACGTGCGCTCGCTCATGTGGTCATCTAAATGCATAAGTGTGAGCATGTGATTGTAGAGACCACCACGGGTGATTTCGTGGGCTTAGGTCATTTTGGGCCATGTTGGGCCGAAATGGGCCGTGTGGTCCCTACGGCCTCGTAGGCCCCACTAGGGTAAACCACACGAATGTGTGGAGTTTTGTGGGCCAGGCTGTGTAGATCACACGGCCAAGGTCATTGTTGGGCTTAATGGGCCACATAGACGTGTGGGCCCACATGGGCTATATTATGGGCTTTGGGCCCTTTTCCACTATTTGACTGCTAAGGTCGCATGGGTCGCTTAAGACGACTGTGGGACTATTATACCCCTATGCTATATTTGACTCTATTCAAGCATGACATTTTGCATACACGTATATATTTTGACAATACATGTTGCATGGGGCTAGGATTGATAATTTTGGAAGAAATGTACTGTACGGGCAGCTCTGCTGCAAATACTGTTAGTGCCGCAACCGGTGCTATATTCTGGAGTTTAAGGATGGGTGGGTCGATTTTATCCCCGCATGGAGTGTAGGGCTGGACGGAGTGGAATGTAGAGGATGGATGGGTAGGATCTCTGTTTGCATCTCTGATACTATACTGAATTGGGCTAAGGCCCACACTAATACTGGTACTGTAATGGGCTAAGGCCCACACTGTATTACCACTGATATAGGCTAAGGCCGAGGCTGTTTGCGCTACATGATTTACTGTTTGATACATAGGGATTACAAACTGAGTTTTCGTAACTCAACCTTTTGCTTATCTGCACAGGTAATCCTTAAGCGGGTCGATGCTGCGAGGGACTCGGAGATGGCCACACCACTATTTATGCTTTCTGTAACGACCCAAATTTTACCGTTACCAAAAAAGTGTATTTTCGGGTCTCCATTTCTGAAAAATGGATTCGTAAATGTTTATTAAAAATATTTATGAAGTAAAATGAGTGGTTAATTAGAGTTTAATTAAGTGAATTTAATTTAATTAAGAGTAATTAAGAAAAATGACTAAATTGAATAAAGGATGAAAGTTAGATTGTAGATTGAAAGAAAATGAAGAGGACCAAAATAGCAATTATGCCATTTGTCCTAAGTGAGGCGGCATAAACATAAAAATCTGATATTTTTATGTGTTAAAATATATATTAAATTATTATTATTAAAAGTAAAGTAAATAAAAAGGAAATAAAGGAAAGAAACAAAAGAATAAAAAGAAGGAAGGAAATAGAATAGCAAGAAACGAAACAAAGAAGAAACAGGGGAGAAAGAAAGAAAGAAAAGAAAAAGGAAAAATAAGGTTTTAAAGGTTCCAAGTTAATTTGGTAAGTCAATTTAGCCCCTTTTCTTATGATTTTTGAGTTTTTTGGAATCCTAGAGATAAATACTACTTGTTTTAAGTAGAAATTTTGAAAGTCATTAGATTTCTAAGTTTGGTTCATGTTAAATAAAATGATGGAATTGGGGGTTTATTTGATAGAAATTTTGATTGGAATTGAATAAAGGATTGAATCGTAAACTAAGCTATAAGTTTTGAGTTTTAGGGATTAAATGGAAATAAATTCGAAATTATGAAAATATGCTGGAAATTTAATAGTTAAGTATGAGTTTGGACAAAATTTGAATAGAAATAAAGTATGAATTAAGATAGAAAAGTAAGAGAATTTAGTTAGGATTAAATTGAAATTAAAGTAAATCAACATTTTGCACTAAAACTGTTTTAGACAGCAGCAGTAGTCTAACTTTGAAAAATCATAAAAATTATATAAATCGAATTAGAAGATGAATAAAATATGAAATTAAATCTTATTGAGTCTAGTTTCTTATAGAAAAACTATATAAGCAATTGATTTGTAAATTATGAGATATAATGAATTTTGTGAGACAAGGTCAGAATGAATTTGGGTTCCCCTGTTCTGACTTTGGAAAATCACAAAAAATTTAAGAAAAATAATTAGAGACTTAAAATTATATTTTTAGAATCCCTAATGAGTCTATTTTCAGGAGAAATCAACGGGAATATTATCCGAGTTCTGTACTGTGAGATAATTAATTTTTAGTGAAGAAGGGACGAAACTGTCGACACAGAGAGTAGGGTGAATTTAAAGAATAAATTGTACTTAATGGCTAAACCAAAAATTCTGAAAATTTTATTGTAAGAAGATTTGTGAGTCTAGTTTCAGGAAAAATTAGTGGATCTTAATTTAGAATTCTGTAACTCAAGATATGAATTAGTAATGTATTAATGATTATGAATTGTATTAAGTTCATAGTCAATGTGGTACCGGAATTCTCGGCTAAGAAAGGAAAAGACAAAGTCAATGGGAGTTAGCTCGAAAATTACGGTTTGTATTTCTATAATCCGAACTTAGTTATTATTTGTTATATTTATATACATATTGCAATTGTTAGTGTTAGAATTATGATGTTTTACAATTGGAATGGATTGATTTTGGTATGCGATGAATTTATTGAATTTATATTGATTGAAATTATTTTGATTGAATTTATATTGATTGAATTATATAATATACATGATTTATGTAGAAATTTGAATATTGAATGAATGTTATATTGAAAAATATATTGATTGGAAATATGAGGAAATTGATATGAATATATGAGATTGTGATATTTGAATATTTGATATTGAAAAGTGAATTGAATTGTATTGAATTATGAATTAATGTGAATAATTGAAATATATTGTTGAATTGAATGAAATTGTATGAATTGTGAAAATGGGTGAATATATGTGATTATCAGAATGGTATATTGATGAAAGAATTATTAAATTGAGAAAGTGAATGAAATACCCTATTAACTAGTCGGGCTGAGTCGGATATAATTGGCATGCCATAGGATCTGGAAGTGTACGAGATTTGTCGGCTTTATCGATCAGGCACTTTATGTGTCGTATTTCAGGCACCTCGTGTGTCGTATTAGGCACCTCGTGTGTCGTTTTAGGCACTTTATGTGTCGTATACTGATCAAGTACTGTGTACCGTTTTAGGCATAATGTGCCGTACTAGTGTGTTTGGGTTGGAATCCGTGTATCTGTCAAAGTCTGGGTTTGTTAATAGGGGTAAATAAGTGAAAAGATAAATCGAGTGAATTTGATTGATTGAACTATTGGAATGAAATGAGAAATTGAATTGAGAATTGAAATTGAGATATGAGATTGAAAACATGAACTAAAAGGTTCATGAAATGAGTGAAGTTCAAATGGATGATGATTGATGTTAGAATGAATTAAAATGGTAAATTGTTAAGAAGTAAAGTGTGAATACAAGTGAATTGTGAATATATTGAAAGAATTTGTACAGTAAGCAAATGAAAAGAATTGAGCAAATATGTTGTTGTGTTTGTTATATGGCTTGTATAGAATTTTTATGGTAAGTAAATGAAACTTATCTATAAAATAAATAAATGAATGGTTATATTTATCATTGTGATTTTAAGTTTAATTGTTATATTGTCAAGTGTTCGGATTATAGAAATACCACTGAGTATACCATACTCAGCGTACGGTTTGTTTCCTTCCGCAGGTTAAGTAAAGATAGTACGTTGAATCAGCATCCCAAGACGATCCCGAATTCATTAAGGTAAAGTATGTTGAGTATTGATAATGGCATGTACCTAGGACGTTTTATGAGAGTCATTTAGGTTATAGAAGTATTGATGAAATGAGTAAATTATGGTTGGCAACGGTATGTAGTATGAATTTTGAAATTTACTAAGAATTCGTAGTGATTCTAAATTAGTCCCAAATTGAATTTATCGTTTATATTGGACATGAGGGCCCATTAAAGGGACGACATCTTAAAACTAGGATGTGTGTGAATATTTATTTTAATTAATGACCGGAATTGGACTGTACTGACTGGTAATGTCTCGTAACCCTGTTCTGGTGACGGTATAGGGTTAGGGGACGTTACACTTTCATATTTGACTTTTAAGTAAAAGTAGTTTATTTGGGTAAATTTTATGTAATAAGGCCGCTTTAAGTTTTTATTTTTATTTGGGGTTTTATTAATGTTGGTTTATTTCCATTAGTAGTAGGGCTCGAGTTTTCAAAAGATAAATGTTTTCAACTACCATGATATGCAATTTCTTTTAAAAGCTTCAGCGTCAAACACTATTTTTAAAGTACAATAACAATTTAATATGACACATGTTTTTCTTAACAGACCTATGATTTAACAATAAACAAGGTAGGATAACTACTCTTAAAGATCACAATGGAGTTTTAATACAAAAGGGACTTTACAATGAAACTACTCTTTTCAAAACACACTCCAATGTGACATCGCAGATTTGGGCATAAAGTCTAGGCTGGGTTTGGGGTGTTACATAAAACGAGTTAAACCGATCAGGTATGAGATAGTTGATTACCTATTTGAAAATAAGGTAAGTTGGCCATTTGATGTGTGATGCAAATTATATAAGTTATTAATATGAACATATGTACACTTGCAAAGTATATTCGGCTATAGGTTATGTATATGTATGTGATGTTGTATTTTGGTTCATAAGTACATGTATACGTGTGTGAACACTTTCGGTTATATAATGATGTTATGTCTTTGAAATTTAATAATACTTTGAATGTGTATATATAAACAAACGGTTAAGATAAGATTATTTATGAAAGTATATGTTAAATATGAAATGTTGAGCTTGATATTATATGTAACTATGATGGTGTAAATTGGTTTGGTTAAAATAAGTTGACAATGTTATTGGGTTGTTACTTGCTTATGACTTACTAGGCTTAAATAGCTTACTGTGTTATGTTTACCTCTATTTTATAGATTTCGAGATCTAGTTACGAGCTCGGGGATCATCAGCAAAGTCTATCACACTATCGACTGTCTTCGGTATTTTATAAGCTGAATTTTTGAAACTATGACATGTATAGGCTGGATTATATTCTGAAATGTTTGATTTTGGTTAATGTAATCATGAGCCATACGAAAATGGTTTATTACTTTGTTATGTTCGGATTTAATGCTTCGTTTTGATGATGGTGATGTTTGATTTTGATGTTCAGCTACTGCTTATATGTATATATATGTGTATGTGTGTGTAAATCTTGGTTGATATGCTTTAATCAGGTTTTTTTATGTGACTTAATATTAAAGCTTTCATGCATTCTGTTTTGGCATAAGAATTTTAATAGGGTGTATTATGATAGGTATGTTTTATGATATATTTGTAATGTAAATTAGGTATGACATGAAATGTTGTGGATAAATCTTCTTGTCAAATAAATATGTATGTTATATATATATATATATATATATATATGATGAGCTTGGTTTTGATAATTTGGTATTGGTAATTATGGATGTATATGTGATTGATTTGGCGATGGGTTATGCATAGATGAAACATACATGTGAAATTAGTTGTTTTGTTTGATTAAGGTATTATACATGACTTGGTATTAAAAGATATTGGTAATAATCAATTTGGTGATTCGACACTTATGCATATATATATATATATATATATATATATATATATATATACATATACATATGCTTTTGCACATGATATATTGGTATGATATATATATAAATATATTCTTAATGTGTATATATATGAGGTGGTTGGTTATGTGTTTTGGTTGGATTTACGCGCATAAGTTTGTGGAATATGAAATTTATATCCTTGTTAACTTTAACTTATTTTGACTTTTTATATATACATAAATGAAATAAAATTTGTTTGATTCATAGTTATATTTTTGAATACAATAGTTATTAAGTAACCATATGATTCGATTGTTGGTAATCATGGAGTATGTACAATTTGTTGTTAGTATGTGCATGAGCAGTAGATATGAAATTGTTTTGATAATCAGTTAATAAATGGATTGGTTGGTATATGCTTGGTATATGATATGTATTTGTAATTAAAATTTGAAATCTTAAATAAGATGAGAATATTCATGTGATTGATTCATGAAGCATAAATCGTTTTAATTTCTTGTTTTAATTTCTAGTCTGGTGACAAATACGGGTTAAGGGTGTTACATTTGATTGGTATCAGAGCTACGGTTTAGTCGATTCTAGGACTAACGTAGCGCATGTGAGTCTAGCTATACATGCCATATTATATACTGCGATAGTGTGATGACTTCTGACATTTGAAAATGTGTTTTAGTATAGTAAATGGATCCCGACAGAGCCGTAGCTGATGATGTTGAGAGTATAGCACCTGCTCCTGCGCAAGGGATAGCACTGGTTGATTCCCGAGCGACCTCGAGTAATCAAAAGGGAAAGGCTAAGCAAGCCTTTTATCAAATGATAAATGACTAGTTAACTTAGTATATCTAGATGAATCTGGCTATACAACAACCTCCACCTCGATTAATCCTTCTCTGATACCTACTATGCCCCAAGTGAGTGATCCGTTGAGATTACATAAGCCTCTTATTGATAAAATCAGAAAACACGGGGCCAAAGAATTTTGGAGCTACTGATGATGATGATGCCGAGCGATCTGAATTCTGGCTTAATAATACTATTCGTGTGTTTGATGAGTTATCTTGTACCCCGAATGAGTGCTTAAAATGTGCCATATCTTTGCTATGAGACACAGCATATCACTGATAGAATACACTAGTATCGGTGGTTTCGAAAGAACGGGTGACTTGGGATTTCTTTCAGACTGAGTTTCGTAAGAAATATATCAGCCAGAGATTTATTGATAAAAAATGAAAAAAATTTCAGGAGTTGAAATAGGGTTAGATGACCGTGACTGAGTATGAGTGGAAATTTGTGAGACTCAGTCGGTATGCCCAAGAGTGTGTTTCAACCGAAGCTATAATGTGTAAAAGATTTGAAGACTGGTTGAATGAAGACATTAAACTGCTGGTTGGCATACTTGAAATAAAAGAGTTCATAGTACTGGTTGAGCGAGCATGCAAAGCCGAAGAGCTCGGGAAAGAGAAAAGAAAAGCTGACTTTGAAGCTAGAGACTCACGAAAGAGATTATTGAGTAAGTCATTTCAGTCGGCATCAAAGAAGTTCTGAGTTGATTTTAGCCGTTCTAACGCTACTTCGGGTTATTCTAGATGGGATCAAGATAGACCACCTGTGAGCTCGAGAGCTACCTCAGTTGCTAGTGTTGGTAATGTTACAACCCGAGTGTAAACATTGTTGTAAACAACATCATGGTAGTTGTAGATTGCATGATCGGGCCTGTTTAAATGCGGATCGACGAATCATTTTGTTCGTGAATGCTCTGAGTTAGCTAAATAAAATCCAGTACTGAATACAAGATCGGGTAACACTGTAGCTCGAGGTAGACCACCAAGAAATACGGGTAATGTGAGTAGCAGTCAGAGAGGGACTAAAGATACAACATTTAGATCTGACATTCGTGCACCTACCAGAGCCTATGTTATTCGTTCACGCGAGGAGGCCTCATCCCTAGATGTTATTACTTGTGACAGCCCAAAATTGACCCTAGTCGGGAAGTGGTTTCGAGACCGCTAAACCGAGTCACCGAAATGTTTGAACGTAATATTTATTGTCTAGAATATGTATTTATGAATGTGTAAAAATTTCAAGCTTCGATTTAGTCGATTGCATGTGAATTCAGTTATTAGGACTTGTGTGACACTTTTGAAATGTGATAGGCTATTCTATAAGGACCTAATAGTGCATGTAAACAAAAGGGGGGACTTGCATGTCAAATTTCCCCCTAATAGCTAGTGGCCGCCATGACAAGGGATTATGGGTAAAAACATGTCATAAAACATGTTGGGACAATGGTGTATGTAAGAAAAAATAAAATAATGAGCATGGGAATTTAATAATGAAAGGAACAAAAAAAAAAGAGAATGGTGAGTGTCCCCCTTTGCGTGAGTTGAAGAAAGGAGAAGAAAAAATTTGTTGTTCATCTTTTTTCATTTCTTTGAGCTGAAATTCTAAGGAAGAAGGAAGGGTTCTTGCTTCATGCTTGGTTTGGAAGAGGATTAGGAGGAGGTTTGGCCATACTTGTGTCTAGATTAAGGTATGTTTGAGGTTGTGCCATGAGATTCATGCATGTTCTTAGTTGCTAGCTTGAGTTCTAATTAGTCCATGGTTCAAAACTTTGCTATATCATGGGGATGATATTCGCCAAGGTAGATTTTGTGTTAATGTCATTGCATGCTAAATATGAAGCTTGTTAATGATACATGTGATGGTGGATTGATGACTCTTGGATTTTCTTTTTAGCATTTTTGAGTAAGACATTAAGTTTTGGAATTGATGGAATGGAGAGTATGCTTAAGTTGTGTTATGAACAACTATGTGTTAAATCGAGGTTTGTTAAGCTAGCTATTAAGGTGAAGTGCAATGTTAGTGATTGATTAATAGTGTATATACATGTATGCATATTCGCCATCAAATTAAGAGCATAGGTAATGATGAGTCTATGCTTTGTACATTCGGCCATATATATATATATGCATGTGTGATTGGATTATTGATAGTAGGGCTATAGCATATGGTTATGAGCCGAATAGCTAAGAGCATGAGGTAGCAAGATAAAAATTTTTACCATGCCGTTCCGTATGTCATAAAATCATTAAAATGTGAATATCAATATGTGTAGCAAAGCAGTTGAATGAGTTGATTTATTTGTTTAAGCTCAAGATCCTAAAAGAGAGGCGTCCAACAAGGGGAAATCGAAGGTCATCGAGTAGCCGACTTGGAATTATTTTACACCACACAAGGTAGGTCACTAAGCATATATTTTGTATTGATTTAAATAGACATAATGTCTATGTAATTATGCCGAAAGGAATGATAAATTTATATACATGTATGTATGTGGTGATGAAAGTATTGAATGAAAAGAAAAGAGGTGAGATGTATTGAGTTGTTGATTTCGGCACTAAGTGTGCGGGTATAAACATTTGTGATCATGAGAATGGCACTAAGTGTGAGGGTTTAAAATTTGTACAGCACTAAGTGTGCGAGTTTGATCATATAGCACTAAGTGTGCGAGTTGATTATATAGCACTAAGTGTGCGGACTCACTATATGCTTTTGAATCACTATTGACACTGAGTGTGCGACATTATTGAGTCGATCACGGACAGCGGATCGGGTAAGTACCTTGAGTTCATGGCTAATAGGCGCTATGTTTATATTTGGAGTTGAGCTTGGTAAGTTTGAACCTATGTGACAATTTAAATTGAAGTCACGTACATAAGAATTATCATGGAATAAGTGAAAAGCCATGTAGATGTATGAATGTAACGAAAACAAAATGGTGTATAAAAATGCTTCAAATATCCTATTGATTAGTATATGGAATGTGAATGTGTAACTTGGTATGAGATTGAATCGAAAGGTCTAAGGAACTATGGTATAGTTCGGTTTGAATGGAGTAATTAGCCTCGTTCCATTTTGTTTCCTCTTGCGATAATGTTATTAATGGTTGGTAGTGTATTGCTTATGACTTACTGAGTTATATACTCATTCGGTGTTTGCTTGTCACCTATTTTAGGTTTCTTGGACTCGACTTTTTGCGTATTCGGGACCGTCATCAAATTCATCACACCGGCTAACAACTTTTGGTATTTTCTTCGTAGTTGGTCTAGGAGTACATTTCGGCATGTATAGGCTGTTATGCTTTGTTGAAATTTGGTATGTAAACTTTTAGCCATGCGAAAATGGCGTAAATGTTCGGTTGGAATTGGTTTTGTGATGTTTGGACACAAATCATGGTTATAATTTGGGACATGCATGATGAATTATTAGTTAAATTAAGGAAAAGTCATGAAATAGGCATGGTTTGTTTTAGTAATAGATGCTGACAGCAGCAGTGGTGTGGATGTGAAAAATCACTAAAAATAGGAGGAGTGGAATTGAATAGTGAATAAATTATGTAAATTATCCTTGATGAATCTACTTTCATATGGAAGAAACAAAACGGTCATATGAGTTGTGTGTTGAGAGATATTTAAGTATTCGTGAAACAGGGCCAGAACGGTTTCTGGATTCCCTGTTCCGACTTTGGAAATTCATTATAAATTAACCAGAGATAATTAGGAGTCATACCATATATTTATAGATTCCTCTTTGAGTCTAGTTTCTATAGAAATAAACGGCACAGTATTGAAGCCCTGCACAGGGAGATATTCAAGTTGTAACGCATGAAGGTCAGTGTAGTCGAGCCCTGTAACATGGGAGACTTTAACTAATAAACTGTACTAATTGGCTCAACCAAAAATTCTAGAAAAAAATCTGTAGATGGAAATATGAGTCTAGTTTCAGGGAAAAATTACGAAACTGATTTTCGAGTTTTGAAACTCCAGATATGATTTTAAGACGACGGTGATGCAGTAACCAGCTTGTCTGGAAATTTTTTATAGATCGTGAAAACAATTAAGTTAAGTCTGTGTGCACCTTGTATTCGACTCGATAACGGACTCGGTGCACGGGTGCTACAATTTATTGGTATCGAGCTATGGTTTAGTCGGTTCTAGGACTACCATAGCACGTATGAGTCTAACTATACATGCCTTAATGTTAATGTTTAAATGTGTGATGACTTCTGACGGTTAAAATTTTTGTTTTGATTAGTAAATGGATCCCGGTGTAGAGAGAACCTTGGCGGATGACGTTGAAAGTGTAGCGGCTGCTCTTGCACAAGGGACGCCGCCTGTTGAACCTCAATCATCTGCGAATAATCAAGGTGAGGGGGCTAAACAAGCCTTCTTTACCATGATGAATGAGTGGGTCGCGCAATATGCCCGAACCAATCCGGCTGTCCAACAATTCCAAATTTGAATAATCCACCCAAGAGCCCATAATGCCATCGATTCTCGACCTGTGAGGCTTAGTAAGCCACCAGACTTGATTAGGAAGCGGGGCTAAGGAGTTCAGGCCATAGTTCTTGATGATGCCGAAAGGGCCGAGTTACGCTTGATAACACCATTCGGTGTTTGATGAACTGCCATGCACACCGATGAAAGTCTAAAGTGTGCTATATCCTTGTTGCGGGACTCACCTACTATTGGTGGAGGACCTTGATTTCTATAGTCCCAAACGAACGAGTTACTTGGGATTTCTTTCAAACGGAATTTCGAAAGAAGTATATTAGTCAACGGTTCATCGATCAAAAACGTAAGGAATTCTTGGAACTCAAGCAAGGCCGTATGATAGTATCTGAATATGAACATGAGTTCGTAAGACTCAGTCGGTATGCTCGGGAGTGTGTGGCCGATGAGGTTGCTATGTGCAAAAGATTTGAAGAAGGATTGAATGAAGATTTAAAGCTACTAGTGGGTATTTTGGAGATAAAGGAATTCGTAACACTAGTCGAACGAGCCTGCAAGGCGGAAGAACTTGGAAAGGAGAAGAAGAAGGCTGAATTTGAAGCTAAAGACTATCATAAGAGATCGACGGGTAAAGCTCCGTTCTCGGCTGTAAAGAAGTTCAGGGAGGACACTAATAAATCGAGGACGACTGCGGGAATTTCCATTAGAAACACGACCATCGACGGACTCGAGATACTTGATAGCTAGTGTGGGCAATAACCGTCAAGAGAAACACGAATGCCCCAATGTGGAAGAAGACACATAGGTGAATGTTGGGGTAAGTCTACTAACGGGGCTCATTACGGATGCGGTTCAAGGACCACTTCATTAGAGATTGCACGGAGCTTGAAGAGAAGAATAGGATGCAAGGTGCAAGACCTAGTGGAATGACAGCTAGAGGTAGACCACCGAGAATTTCAGGAGGTAGGGGTGGTAGTCAGAGAGGGGCCACTGATACGGCTGTTCGATCTGAGACCCGTACTCCTGCTAGAGCATATGCCATCCGTGCATGAGAGGAAGCATCCTCCCCTGATGTTATCACTGGTACTTTCACTCTTTTTGATACTAATGTAATTGCATTAATCGACCCTTGCTCTACTCATTCTTATGTATGTGAGACTTTAGCATCCAAGAAGACTCGCCTATTGAGTCTCTCGAGTTCGTAATTCGAGTGTCAAATCCCTTGGGTCAATATGCGCTTGTTGACAAAGTGTGTAGGAGATGCCTTCGATGATCCGAGAATCTGTTTTTCCTACCGATTTGATGCTTTTACCATTTGATGAATTTGATGTTATTCTTGGTATGGACTGGTTGACCGTATATGACGCATGGTGAGTTGCAAAAGAAAACCATTGATTTGAGGTGCGCAAATAACGAGATAATCCGAGTTGAGTCTACGGACTTAAAGGGTTGCCGGTGTAATATCGTCAATGTTGTCTCGAAATATGTAAGAAAGGTGCGAAGCGTACCTTGCGTATGTACTTGGTGACAAAGAGTTAGAAAAGAAACCTGAATCTGTGCCGGTGGTTAGCGAATACCCGAACATTTTTCCCGAAGAATTACCGGGTTTGCCACCTGTTCGGGAGATAGAGTTTGGTATTGAGCTTGTACCTGCGACTACGCCAATTTTGATAGCTCCGTATCGTATGGAACCAACCGAGTTAAAGGAGTTGAAAGCTCAGTTGCAAGAATTGACGGATAGAGGTTTCGCTCGACCAAGTTTCTCACCTTGGGGTGCACCAGTATTGTTTGTGAAAAAGAAGGACGGAACTATGAGATTGTGTATTGACTATCGTCAGCTGAACAAAGTGACGATAAAGAATAAATATCCGTTACCGCGTATTGATGATTTGTTTGATCAACTAAAGGGAGCCTCAGTGTTTTCGAAGATAGATTTGAGATCGGGTTATTATCGATTCATGGATTCGAGATTCGGACGTACCCAAAACGCTTTCGAGCGAGGTACGGTCACTCTGAGTTCTTAGTGATGCCGTTCGGGCTCACTAATGCCCTACGGTATTTATGGATTTGATGAATCGGATCTTGAGACATGATTTTGGACCGGTTCGTAGTTGTGTTCGTTGATGACATCTTGGTCTATTCAAGAAATGAGACCGAACATCTTGAACACCGAGACTAGTGTTGCAAATTTTACGGGATAAGCGGTTATATGCTAAGTTCAAGAAGTGTGAGTTCGGTTAAGAGAGGTTAGCTTCTTGGGTCATGTGGTATCGGCATCGGGTATTCGAGTCGACCCGAGCAAAATTTCAGCCATACTTAGCTGGAAGCCTCAGAAATATTATTGAGGTTCAAGCTTTTGGGACTTCTGGTTACTACCGACGGTTTGTGAAAGGTTTCTCGATGATAGCCACACCCATGACGAAGCTACTTCAAAAAGATGTTAAGTTCGAATGGACGGAAAAATGTCGAAAAGTTTTGATCAACGAAAACTTATTTGACTAAGCTCAATTTTAGTGCACCGAATCGGGCAAAGAGTTTGTCATCTATAGTGGCGCCTCCCTACTTGGGTTGGGTTGCGTATTGATGCAAGAAGGTCGAGTTGTGGCCTATCGTCGAGACAATTAAAGCCACATGAGAAAAATTATCCGACCCATGATCTCGAATTAGCTGCCATCGTATTCGCCTTGAAAATATGGCGACATTACTTATTTGGTGAAAAGTGCCATGTGTATTCGATCACAAAAGTCTCAAATATTTGATGACTCAAAGAGACTTAAATCTGCGACAAAGACGTTGGCTCAAGTTGTTAAAAGATTATGAGCTTGTCATTGATTATCACCCGGGAAAGGCTAATGTGGTTGCGGACGCCTTAAGCCGGAAATCACTGTTTGCTTTACGAGTGATGAATGTACACTTGTCTATTCTACCCGACAATGTGTTAGTAGCCGAATTAAAGGCCAAACCATCATTGATTCATCAAATTCGTGAAGCTGAAAAAGTCGACGATGAGTTGGTTGCAAGACGGGCTGAATGTGTGCCGAATGTGGAATCAGAATTTCAAGTTGATGATGACGATTGTTTGAGGTTCAGAAATCATTTGTGTATTCCAAGAAATTCAGAACTTATTTCGATAATTCTGAACGAAGCTCATTGTAGCCGAATGTCAGTCCACCCGGGGAGTACGAAAATGTACAACGACCTAAGATGTCAGTTTTGGTGGTATGGTATGAAACGAGACATTTTCGATTTTGTTTCAAAGTGTTTAATATGTCAGCAAGTGAAGGCGGAACATCAAGTGCCTACGGGTCTACTCCAACCGATCATGATACCTGAATGGAAATGGGATCGAGTAACGATGGATTTTGTATCTGGGTTGCCAGTGTCGGCAAGTAAGAAAGATGCGATTTGGGTCGTTATTGATAGATTGACTAAGTCGGCTCACTTTATCCCCGTGCGTACGGATTTTTCAATGGATAAATTAGCTGAATTGTATGTTTCTCAGATTGTGAGATTACACGGGGTACCTATTTCTATCGTGTCGGATAGAGATCCGAGATTCACCTCACGATTTTGGAAGAAATTGCAAGAAGCTTTGGGTACCAAGTTGCATTTCAGCACCGCCTTTCACCCCCAAACCGATGGTCAATCCGAGCGGATAATTCAGATACTTGAGGATATGTTGAGATGTTGCATCCTCGAGTTTAGTGGTTCATGGGAACGGTATTTACCTTTGATTGAATTCGCTTACAACAATAGTTTTCAATCAAGTATTAAGATGGCGCCTTACGAGGCCTTGTACGGGCGTAAATGCCGTACACCATTGTTTTGGACCGAGCTCGGCGAAAGCAAAATTTTCGGGGTGGATTTGATTAAAGATGCTGAACAGAAAGTAAAGGTAATCCGTGAAAATCTGAAGATAGCCTCCGATCGTCAGAAGTCGTACGCGGATCTGAAACGAAAAGACATTGAGTATCAGGTGGGAGACAAAGTGTTTCTTAAAGTTTCACCTTGGAAAAAGATACTCAGATTTGGCCGTAAAGGCAAATTGAGTCCGAGGTTCATCGGGCCATATGAGATATCCGAACGAGTCGGTCCAGTTGCGTATCGTTTGATTTTGCCCCCTGAACTTGAAAAGATTCACAACGTCTTCCATGTTTCGATGCTTCGACGTTATAGATCTGATCCGTCACACGTAATTAGTCCATCAGAGGTTGAAATTCAAGCCGATATGAGTTATGAAGAAGAACCGATTCGTATCCTAGCTCGTGAAGTGAAGGAGTTGCGAAACAAAAGGGTTCCGTTAGTAAAAGTGTTATGGCTCAAACACGGATGGAAGAAGCTACTTGGGAACACGAGAACTCTATGAAAGAGCGATACCCAAACCTATTCTTGGTAAGATTTTCGGGACGAAAATTTCTTAAGTGGGGAGAGTTGTGACAGCCCAAAATTGACCCTAGTCGGAAGTGGTTTCGGGACCGCTAAACCGAGTCACCGAAATGTTTGAACGTAATATTTATTGTCTAGAATATGTATTTATGAATGTGTGAAAATTTCAAGCTTGATTTAGTCGATTGCATGTGAATTCATTATTAGGACTTGTGTGACACTTTTGAAATGTGATAGGCTATTCTATAAGGACCTAATAGTGCATGTAAACAAAAGGGGACTTGCATGTCAAATTTCCCCTAATAGCTAGTGGCCGCCATGACAAGGATTATGGGTAAAACATGTCATAAAACATGTTGGGACAATGGTGTATGTAAGAAAAAAATAAAATAATGAGCATGGGAATTTAATAATGAAAGGGAACAAAAAAAAAAGAGAATGGTGAGTGTCCCCCCCCTTTGCCGTGAGTTGAAGAAAAGAGAAGAAAAAAATTTGTTGTTCATCTTTTTTTTCATTTCTTTGAGCTGAAATTCTAAGGAAGAAGGAAGGGGTTCTTGCTTCATGCTTGGTTTGGAAGAGGATTAGGAGGAGGTTTGGCCATACTTGTGTCTAGATTAAGGTATGTTTGAGGTTGTGCCATGAGATTCATGCATGTTCTTAGTTGCTAGCTTGAGTTCTAATTAGTCCATGGTTCAAAACTTTGCTATATCATGGGGATGATATTCGGCCAAGGTAGATTTTGTGTTAATGTCATTGCATGCTAAATATGAAGCTTGTTAATGATACATGTGATGGTGGATTGATGACTCTTGGATTTTCTTTTTAGAATTTTTGAGTAAGACATTAAGTTTTGGAATTGATGGAATGGAGAGTATGCTTAAGTTGTGTTATGAACAACTATGTGTTAAATCGAGGTTTGTTAAGCTAGCTATTAAGGTGAAGTGCAATGTTAGTGATTGATTAATAGTGTATATACATGTATGCATATTCGGCCATCAAATTAAGAGCATAGGTGATGATGAGTCTATGCTTTGTACATTCGGCCATATATATATATATATGCATGTGTGATTGGATTATTGATAGTAGGGCTATAGCATATGGTTATGAGCCGAATAGCTAAGAGCATGAGGTAGCAAGATAAAAATTTTTACCATGCCGTTCCGTATGTCATAAAATCATTAAACTGTGAATATCAATATGTGTAGCAAAGCGGTTGAATGAGTTGATTTATTTGTTTAAGCTCAAGATCCTAAAAGAGAGGCGTCCAACAAGGGGAAATCGAAGGTCATCGAGTAGCCGACTTGGAATTCTTTTACACCACACAAGGTAGGTCACTAAGCATATATTTTGTATTGATTTAAATAGACATAATGTCTATGTAATTATGCCGAAAGGAATGATAAATTTATATACATGTATGTATGTGGTGATGAAAGTATTGAATGAAAAGAAAAGAGGTGAGATGTATTGAGTTGTTGATTTCGGCACTAAGTGTGCGGGTATAAACATTTGTGATCATGAGAATGGCACTAAGTGTGCGGGTTTAAAATTTGTACAGCACTAAGTGTGCGAGTTTGATCATATAGCACTAAGTGTGCGAGTTGATTATATAGCACTAAGTGTGCGGACTCACTATATGCTTTTGAATCACTATTGACACTGAGTGTGCGACATTATTGAGTCGATCACGGACAGCGGATCGGGTAAGTACCTTGAGTTCATGGCTAATAGGCGCTATGTTTATATTTGGAGTTGAGCTTGGTAAGTTTCGAACCTATGTGACAATTTAAATTGAAGTCACGTACATAAGAATTATCGTGGAATAAGTGAAAAGCCATGTAGACGTATGAATGTAACGAAAACAAAATGTTGTATAAAAATGTTTCAAATATCCTATTGATTAGTATATGGAATGTGAATGTGTAACTTGGTATGAGATTGAATTGAAAGGTCTAAGGAACTATGGTATAGTTCGGTTTGAATGGAGTAATTAGCCTCGTTCCATTTTGTTTCCTCTTGCGATAATGTTATTAATGGTTGGTAGTGCATTGCTTCTGACTTACTGAGTTATATACTCATTCGGTGTTTGCTTGTCACCTATTTTAGGTTTCTTGGACTCGACTTTTTGCGTATTCGGGACCGTCATCGAAGTCATCACACCGGCTAACAACTTTTGGTATTTTCTTCGTAGTTGGTCTAGGAGTACATTTCGACATGTATGGGCTGTTATGGTTTGTTGAAATTTGGTATGTAAACTTTTAGCCATGCGAAAATGGCGTAAATGTTCGGTTGGAATTGGTTTTGTGATGTTTGGACACAAATCATGGTTATAATTTGGGACATGCATGATGAATTATTAGTTAAATTAAGGAAAAGTCATGAAATAGGCATGGTTTGTTTTAGTAATAGATGCTGACAGCAGCAGTAGTGTGGATGTGAAAAATTACTAAAAATAGCAGGAGTGGAATTGAATAGTGAATAAATTATTTAAATGAGCCTTGATGAATCTACTTTCATATGGAAGAAACGAAACGGTCATATGAGTTGTATATTGAGAGATATTTAAGTATTCGTGAAACAGAGCCAGAACGGTTTCTGGATTCCCTGTTCCGACTTTGGAAATTCATTATAAATTAACCAGAGATAATTAGGAGTCATAACATATATTTATAGATTCCTCTTTGAGTCTAGTTTCTATAGAAATAAACGGCATCAGTATTGAAGCCCTGCACAGGGAGATATTCAAGTTGTAACACACGAAGGTCAGTGTAGTCAACCCCTGTAACATGGGAGACTTTAACTAATAAACTGTACTAATTGGCTCAACCAAAAATTCTAGAAAAAAATCTGTAGATGGACATATGAGTCTAGTTTTAGGGAAAAATTACGAAACTGATTTTCGAGTTTTGAAACTCCAGATATGATTTTTAAGGCGACAGTGATGCAGTAACCAGCTTGTCTGGAAATTTTTTTTTATGGACTGTGAAAACAATTAAGTTAAGTCTGTGTGCACCTTGTATTCGACTCCGGTAACGGACTCGGGTACGGGGTGTTACATTACTAGTACATTCACTCTTTATGATACTGCTGTAATTGCATTGATTGATCCTGGTTAAACTCATTCTTATGTGTGTGAGACTTTAGTATTTAGTAAGACTTTGCCGGTTGAGTCTACTGAGTTTGTGATTAGAGTATCAAACCCCTTGGGCCGGTGTGTTATGGTTGACAAAGTGTGTAAGAATTGTCCTTTGATGATTTGAGATTTGTGTTTCCCAGCTGATTTGATGTTGTTGCCATTTGATGAGTTCGAAATAATTCTGGGTATGGACTGGTTGACTTTGCATGATGTTGTCGTAAATTGCAAAATAAAGACTATTGATTTGCGGTGCTATAATGATGAGATTATTTAGATTGAATCTAATGATCTGAATGGTTTACCAGCAGTGATATCTTCGATTTTAGCTCAGAAATATGTGAGAAAAGGTTAGGAAGCTTATTTTGCCTATGTGCTTGATAGTAAAGTGGCCGAAAAAAAGATTGAATCAGTACCTATTGTGTGTGAGTATCCGGATGTGTTTCCTGAAGAATTGTCTAGTTTGCCACCTATTCGGGAGGTAGAGTTTGGTATTTAGTTAGTCCGGGAATGACTCCGGTATCGATAGCTCCGTACAGAATGGCACCTATTGAATTAGAAAGAATTGAAAGCTCAGTTGCAAGAGTTGATAGATAGAGGTTTCGTGCGACCGAGTTTCTCTCCTTAGGGTGCACCAGTTTTATTTGTGAAAATGAAAGACGGAACTATGAGAATGTGTATCGACTATAAACAACTCAATAAGGTGACTATTAAGAATAAATATCCATTGCCACGGATTGATGACCTGTTTGATCAACTGAAAGGGGCTACAGTGTTTTCGAATATAGATTTGAGATCAAGCTACTATCAGTTGCGAGTTAAAGACTCTGATATGCCTAAGACTACTTTTCGAACGAGGTATGGAAATTATGCATTTCTGGTTATGCCTTTCGGACTTACTAATGCACCTATTATTTTCATGGATTTGATGAATAGGATTTTTAGATAATAATTGGATCGGTTTGTGGTTTTGTTTATAGTTGACATTTTGATCTCTTCCCATGATAAAACCGAACATGCCGAACATTTAGGACTTGTGTTACAGACTTTGCAAGATAAACAGTTATATGCAAAGTTTAGTAAATATGAGTTCTGGTTACATGAAGTCAGTTTTCTAGGCCATGTCGTATTAGCGTCGAGTATTCGGGTTGATCTGAGTAAGATTTTGGCTATACTTGATTGGACACCTCCGAGAATGTTTCTGAAGTCCGAAGTTTTCTGGAACTTGTTGGTTACTATAGACAGTTCGTGAAAGGTTTCTCTATGATTGCAACCACGATGACAAAGCTACTTTAGAAAGATGATAAGTTCGAGTGGTCAAAAAAGTGCCAGAAAAGTTTTGATCAGTTGAAAGTCTTGTTGACCGAAACTCTAGTGCTAGTTCAGCTAGAATCGGGTAAAGAATTTGTTATCTATAGTGATGCATCTTTAAATGGTTTTGGCTGTGATTTGATGCAAGAAGGCAAAGTTATAGTTTATGCCTTGAGACAGTTAAAGTCGTATGAAAAGAACTATCTGACACACGACCTAGAATTGGCAGCTATTGTGTTTGCATTGAAGATATGGCGTCACTATCTATTCAGTGAGAAATGTCATGTTTATTCTGATCACAAAAGCTTGAAATACTTGATGACTCAGAAAGATCTGAATTTGAGACAACGCCGATGGTTAGAGTTGCTAAAAGACTACGAGCTTGTGATTGACTATCATCCGGGAAAGGCTAATGTTGTTGCTGATGCTTTAAATCAAAAATCACTATTTTCTTTGCGTGCAATGAGTGCGCATATGGCTATGTTTGATGCTGTTTCGATAATAGTTGAATTAAAAACAAGACTGTTATTTGTTCAATAGATTTGTGATGCTTAAAAAGTTGATGATGATTTGTTAACAAAGCGAGCTCAATGTGATTCAAATGTTGATTCAAAGTTCAGAGTTGATGCTGAGGATTGTTTGAGGTTCAAAAATCGAATATGTGTCCCGGGAAATTCAGAGTTGATTCTGATGATTTTAAATGAAGCTCACAACGGTCGGTTAACTGTTCACCCGAGTAGTACGAAGATGTATAATGATCTGAAGCAGCTTTACTGGTGGCATGGTATGAAACGAGACATTTCTAACTTTGTTTCAAAATGTTTAGTCTGTCAGCAAGTAAAAGCCAAGCATTAGGTACCTTCTGGGTTGCTTCAACCGATCATGATAACTTAGTGGAAATAGGACAAAGTCACGTTGGATTTTGTATCTGGTTTACCATTGACACCAAGCAAGAAAGATGCAATCTGGGTTATTGTGGATAGATTTACTAAATTAGCTCATTTTGTTCTGGTTCGTACAGATTATTCGCTTGACAAGTTTGCTGAGTTATATGTTTCTCAGATTGTGAGATTACACGGTGTGCCTTTTCTATTGTTTCGGTTAGAGATTCGAGGTTTACATTGCTGTTTTGGAAGAAACTATAAGATGAACTAGGTACGAAATTAAATTCAGCTCTGCTTTCCATCCGCAAATAGATGGTCAGTCTGAACGAGTCATTCAGAGACTTGAGGATATGTTGAGATGTTGCATTCTTGAGTTTGAAGGTACGTGGGAACGATACTTACATCTGATTGAATTTTCGTACAATAATAGCTTTCAATCAAGTATCAAAATGGCACCTTACAAGGCTTTGTACGGTCGTAAATGTCGTACCCCATTGTATTGGGATGAGCTTAGTGAAAACAAGATACACGGGGTCAATTTGATCAAAGAGACTAAACAGAAAGTGAAAGTAATCCGTGAAAGTCTGAAAACAGCATCAGATCATCAGAAATTGTATGCTGACTTGAAATGAAAAGATATAGAGTTTCAGATCAGGGACAAAGTATTTTTGAAAGTCTCACCGTGGAGGAAAATACTCAGATTCAGTCGTAAAGGTAAATTGAGTCTGAGATTTATTGGGCCGTATGAGATTATAGAGCGTGTCGGGTCGGTTGCTTATAGACTGTTGTTGCCACCAGAGTTAGAAAAGATCCAAAATGTATTCCATGTTTTGATGCTTCGTAGATATCGATCTAATCCCTCACATGTGATTAGTCCATCAGAGATTGAGAATAAATCCAATATGACATATGAGGAAGAATCGATTCTCATTCTAGCTCGCGAGGTTAAAGAATTGCGAAATAGGAAAATTCCTTAGTTAAAGTACTGTGGCATAAACACGGAGTTGAGGAAGCAAGGTGGGAGCTAGAGGATGTTATGAAAGAGCGTTATCTGAACCTATTCACCGGTATGATTTTTTAGGACGAAAATCCCTAAGGGGGGAGAGTTGTAAAAGTCTGATTTAGACCCTAATCAGAACGGTGGTTTCGAGACCACGAATCTGAGTTAGAAAAATATTTAAAAATTAATTTCTATGTTTATTATGTGTGAATTTGTGTGTGTGAAATTTTCGTGCTTTAATTTTGTCGTTTGAGTGCCCAATTAAATAAAAGGACTTAATCGCGTAAAATGAAAATTTGATGGTTAATTGTAAAAGGGCCAAATTGTTGTTGTATTTTTAAATTGAGGTATTTATGTTGAAATTTGACCATATGTATTAGTCATGGACCGTAATGGCCATGATTTATAATGATTTCATATTTTATAATTAGGTTAAATATGTAATTAAATAATATATTAATATATGTTATAATACAACATAAATTAAAAGCCATAGGTGTTTATGTTCTTTTTGACTGAAACATAAATAAAAAAAAAGAAAAGAAAGAAACAAGTTTAGGGTTCGGCCATTAGTAAAGCTCAATCAAGGCATGTAACTAGCTCGGTTTTTTATAATTTTTACGTTTTTGAGATCGTTGCTATGTTATCTACAAAGCCCATGCTTGAATTTTTTATTTTGATGAATATTTGGAGTTATGGCATTGATGAATATTTGAGCTATGTGATGTTAGTTGATGAAATATGAAAGATATGTTTTGGATTAACATGTTTTGTATTGGAATTTTTTATGATTTTGGGTAATTAGGACTAAAATGAAAAAATAATAAATTGAGGGACTAAAATATGAAATAATGAAATATAAGGACTTGTACGAACAGAAGGAAGATTTGGCCTAAGCATGGTATACTCAAATTTTGCATGCTTTGTGTTTTGTGCAATTTGGACTAAATTGTAAAAAGTGTAAAATATCAGGGGTAAAATGGTAATTTGCCCATTTATGTGTTTTAGAACTAAACTGAGTGAAAATATATTTTAATGAATTTAATTTGAATATGTTTAGATCAAGAACCAAAGAAATCAGATTTGGATCGGGAGAAAACTAAAGTTGTCGACTAGTCGCCCCGTTTTGATTTTCATCGTCCGAGGTAAGTTTATAAGCAGATATATTTTGTTAATTTTAAATAAATATGAGTTCTATATTCTAAATTGAATTATTTGAATATATATATATATATATATGTTATTCGAATGTAAATAAGCTTGGGAGCTATGTTAACGTGTAACACCCTAAACCCAGCCTGGAAGTTTGGCTCGAATCTGGCGTGTCACATTGAAGTGTTTTTCGAAAACCATGTTTCCATTAAAACCCTTCTTAATAATTAAAACTTATACCCTTATTAAACCTTGTTAGAAAACCTCAATGAATAACATTCTTAACAACTTTGTAAAAATCTTGGCGATTCTATGAAGCTTAATTTAAAAACAATTGCAGATCGTGATGTTTTGAACAACATGAGTTGCTTTGGAAAACCGTGTTCTAATCCTAGCAATTATAAGAACAATAAATAAAATTCCAAATTTGAAATCCAGAAAATTACAACGGCTTTACTACAACCCACATAAAAACATTTAAAAGTAATAATCAAAAGCGTAACATAAGCGATGTGTGTGGCTTCCTCCGAGCCCCTCGCAGACTCCGATCCGTCTAAGGTGGAAATTACGAAGGTTAATAAGCGGGTGAGTTTACGAAAACTCTCCTACTATATAAAAGGAACAATATATATAAAAGAATTAAAAGTCGGCCCCACCCTACTTACGATTTCCAAGATCAATTGGGCCTTAGCCCATTATAACAAATAGTACCAGATGGGCCTTAGCCCATTACAGAATAAGAAACATTATCAGAACTAGAATCAAAATGAGAATCAGAATCAAAATCAGGTGAGAATCGAATTAGAATCGAATCGAATTAGGTGACGAATCGAATCGATGTCGGGTAATAGAATCGAATCGTAATCGAGTTAGGTGACGAATCGAATCGATGTCGGTAACAAAATCAGAATCAGAATCAAAATCAGAATTAGGTGACAGAATTAGAATCAGAACCAGAATGTGAATGCAATCCCAACCCAATCCAGCCGTATACACCCCCGTACCAACCTTACACCATGTGGGGAGACAACTCAACCCACCCATCCGCTACACACAATAGAATTTGTAGCATGGCTGCCGGAACAGATATTGTGACAGAGTCACCAGATACAGATATTGTGGCAGAGCCACAAAAATAGATATTTGTGGCATAGCCACCAGAAATAGATAATGTGGCAAAGCCACTTAACAAAATACGTGGCACAAAGCCATCGATAACTGCATTATGTTACGCACATAGTCATCAACTAGAGTAACATAATCGACACATAGCCCTAGGTAAATGTGATCGGCACAGAGTCGTCAATAACCATATATTGGCACATAGCCTTAGGCAAATACATTTGGCACACAGCCATAATTAGGTTGGCACAGAGTCATATGTAGGTTGGCACAAAGCCATAATCAGAATAATTGGCTTTAAGCCATCGGTAGCTGTATCATGTTAGGCACATAGCCATCAGCGACGGTAATATAGTCGGCACACAGCCTTGAGTAAATATGATCGACACAGAGTCGTCAATAATCATATATTGGCACATAGCCTTAGGCAAATACGTTTGGCACACAGCCTTCGGTAACATGATCGACGCTCAGCCATCGATCAGTCCATAGTCATCTCAGGCGACCCGTCTGACCTTATCAAATCAGTACAAATATACGGCTCTTAAGCCTTCAGTGGATCCACAGTCGTCAAGCAACCATGCGATCCTAACAGATCAGATCTTCCTCCATACAAAATCCCAACCCATCTAACATGTCATGTATACAGAATGCCATGCCCTTATGTGAATCAAACAATCACAATCAAGTCATTCATATCACCAACATATATTCACAATCAAATCTGTGAACCACACAGTCCAAGTCAGTCACTTGCCCACAAGGGCAAAACAGTCATTTAACACCCTAGGGAAAAATGGTAATTTTACCCCACAAGGGTATCTTGGCAATTCTACCCTACAGGGATATTTCGGTATTTCTACCCTACAAGGGTATTTCGGTAATTCTACCCTACAGAGGTATTTCAGTAATTCTACCCTATAAGGGTATTTCAATAATTTTGTAAATCGAGGGTAAAACGATAATTCTATTAATTGGGGGTACTTTGGTAATTTTACAAGTCGAGGGTATTTCAGTAATTTCATAAATCAAAGGTATTTTGGTAATTTTACAAACCTAAGGTATTTTGGTAATTTTACAAACTATGGGTATTTTGGTAATTTTGTAAACCAAGGGTATTTCAGTAATTCTAGCCTATAGATATGAGATTCACATAGTCCATGTAACACCCCAAACCCGGCCCAGACGTTATGGCCAGATCTGACGTGTCACATAGACTTACGACTTAGTATGCATTCGTTGGTTTAAGTGATTGGGGTGGTCATTGTAAAAACAGTTGTTGAATGAAAAGCCAATTTATCAATCTTTAGGCTATCCATTTGTTGTGCTTGTTGAGTCTTAAAAACATTCATTAATTTTGAAAACCCGCCCAGCCTAACACTAGTAGTTTCGTCATAGTATAAATATAATCAGAAAATAAAACCATAGCGGAAAAAAAGATTTAAATAGCGGCCTTATTACAACTTAAAACCCAAAATTAAATCAGAATATAAAAATAATAAAAATAAACTAACATATAAAAATAATAAAAATAAACTAACTTAGAAAAACCAACTTTGCAGATGATGTAGCCACTCCGAATCCCTCACAGCTCCAAGCCCACTATGGTTGGGGATTTCCTGCAGAGATGAAAATAAATGGTGAGTTCGGTAAACTCAGTGTGTAACATAACCCAACCATAGCCCAAAACCGATCAAACCTCAGAGTCAGACTTATTTGGGCCTTGGCCCAGTACAGAAATCAGAATGAAACCCATAGGCCCATAGTAGATACTGAACAAATATATCATGAATGCGAAATCCCTACCCGAGCCATCCATAACACCCCGTAATGACCTTACACCATGTGGGAGACTACTCGACCCACCCAACCGCTACACACACGTAAATTGCAGCGAGGTGCGGATATTGTGACGAAGTCACCAGATCTGAATATTGTGGCTAGGCCACCAGAATAGATATATATATATATATATATATATATATATATATATATATATATATGTGGCCCACCAGATTGCAAATGAGGTCGCTGATATTGTGACGAAGCCACCGTAGCAGATATATGTGGCGAGGCCACCGATTGCAAATGAGGTCGCTGAATGCTTCTCCATCAATATAAACCCATGTCCCATGCAACAGAAATAATATGTCATGGCATACGTATATAGAAACAGAACATCATGCTTTTCAGAAAAAAAATAACCCTAGGGGTAAAATCGTAATTTTGCATGCATAAGGGTATTTCAGTAATTATTACCTATTTCTAAGGTTTCATGCTCATTCTAACGTTTACCAAGTAATCAGAAGTACTTACCTCGTCTTTTTTACCAAAGTGGGCCTGTTGGCCCATTGGCCCGTTTTCGGCCCATTAAGCCCAAAAATACCGTTGTGCACGAAAATGCACACTCTGCACTCTAATCATCGAAATGCACCATATACATTAACAACTTTCTTACGAGCACTCGCATGCTCGCTAGTTTACAAAATACCAATGTTTCGGTATTTCGGCTTTTACCGATTCAGTCTAAGGGAGGATGTCATTTACACACCTGGTTGATGACGATTGATGATGATATCTCCCATGTGATAATCCTACAATTGATCACTAACACATTAGACTTACGAATTAACGGTAACTAACATAAATCCATGTCAACTAACCCTATAATAGCCCAAAATTGGGTCTAGTTGGAACAGAGGTTTCGAGACCACAAAATCTGAGATATAAATATTTATTTTATGATTATTTTGAGGTCTATGATATGATTGCATGATTGTGTGAAAATTTCGTGAAGAAATTCTATGCATAAAGTGCTTAATTCGAAGTTAAGGACTAAATTGAATAAGTTTCAAAACTTGCATTCTAGAGGTTTCTAGTATGAAATTGATTTGAAATATTAATTAGGAGGTCTTAAATAACAATTTGACCAATTTCTAAGTTATGGACAAAAATTGGACATGGATGGAATTTTTGGAAAGTTTAGTAGTAAGGGTATTTTGGTCATTTAGGGGTAAAATGAATTAAAATACAAAATTAAAAGCCAATTTTGCTCATCTTCTTCACCATGGACGTGTATACCAAGGGAGACTCCATGGCTAGGGTTTTCAAGCTTCCCAAGCTCAATTGTAAGTCCGTTCTAACCCCGTTTTTCAAGTTCTTTACGTTTTTGGAGTCTCGGTAACTTGATTTAGCTTATGCTAGCAATAATTCAACCTAGGGTTCATATTTGGAAAATAACCATAGGTAAAATTTGTGTATTCTGGTGTTTTATGATACAATATGAGGTTTTAAATTATGTTAGACAACTTGTGCTACTCGGTTTTAAGTGAAAACGAGCAAAAGGGCTTAATTGGTAAAAATACCTAATAGTCATAAGTATATGTTAGAGTGAGAATTTGATGTTGCCATAGAAGGGAAAAGTGATCATCATGTCATAAAACATAAGAATAAGGGATGAAGTTTAATTCCTGAGCCTAGGGGCAAAAGTGTAAATATGCAAAAGTTTAGGGGCAAAATTGTAATTTTTTAAATATGCAAAAGTGTAAATTGCAAAAGTTTGAGTTAAGGACTGTTTTGAATAGTACATTAATTAAATAAGTAAAATATGATGTTTTAGATCCCAGAAAACGAGATTTGAACCTAGAATGAGAGAAAAATCAAAAATTGGGAAAGTTGGTAAAATGGCCGTTTTAATATCAAGGTAAGTTCATATGTATAATAAGCATTAATTTATGCATGTTTCAATGTAAAATTGATATATTTACTATGATCTCCTAGGTGTTGAAAGTATGTAAGTTGGTATGATAATAATACAACAATAATCTTGTAATTTATATTTGAAAGTTAAATTTAGTGAATTAATTGAATTATGTTAAATTAAATGATTATGGTGCCAAGTTTATGAATTGATTTAAAAATATGTCTATGGTACATGAAGTGCATTGAATTATCATACATAAATGTGATTTCTATGATTATGGATATTATGGGAAATTGTAAGTTCATATGATTTTAATAAGACAATGTGTAATTTAATGTTATTGCGTTGATATTAAATGAGATGTAAGTTTATATGTAAGTAATACATCACTATTACTTGTATTATGATATTTTATAAAAATATTGGAAATATGTTTGTGGATAATTACTTGATTGGTGAAATTGTTGGAAAAGAGAGAGAAATCCCGGTTCAACCTTCGGAAAGATTGGATGATACAGATGGTATGTAGCTAGGTCACATGTATAGTGTTGAGTGCACATCATGTGTACAAGAGAGCTACAAGACATTATGATGTAGCTAGGTCGCATGGGTGATACTATGTGTACACCATGTAGACAAGAGAGCTACGGGATATATGTAGTGTAACACCCCTAACTCGTGACCGACGCCGGTGTCGGACACGAGGGGTTAACGGCCAAATCCTCTCAAAATACCAACCAATTTGACATTACCAGTCAGGCTGGAAAACTGCGTCACCGTCGGCTTAAAAATCATATCTCGGGTTTCAAAACTCAGAAACTGGTTTCGTAAATTTTCCCTGAATTTAGACTCATATACCCATCCATGGATTTATTTTTAGAATTTTTGGTTGGGCCAATTGGTACACTTTATTAGTTAAAGTGACCCATGTTACCGGGATCGACTGCTCTGACCTTCGTGCGTTACAACTTGGATATCTCTCTGTACAGGGCTTTAATACTGGTGCCGTTTGTTTCTAATGAAACTAGACTCAAAATGGAATCTGTACATATAAGGAATGACTCCTAATTCTTTCTGGATAATTTATGGAAAATTTTCAAAGTCACGACAGGGGACCCAGAAACCGTTCTGGCCCTGTCTCACGAGAACTTTAATATTTCTCAGTATACTGCTCATATGGTCGTTTCGTTTCGTCCATATAAAAATAGATTCATCAAGGTTCAATTTCATAATTTACTCACTATTTAATTCTACTTCTACTATTTTTAGTGATTTTTCAATCTCATCTCACTGCTGCTGTCCGCAACAGTTACTGCAGAGACTATGCCAATTTCATGAATCTTTCCTTGGCCTTAATCATCCATCATACATGACACAAATTATGGCCACCTTATCAAAATTAGAGTTTCTAAGACTCGTGGCTATAGGTTCTAGCATCCCACTCGGCGACCACATAGGCCATTTTCACATGGCTTAAAGTTTACAACCCACAATTCGACAAAATATAATAGCCTATACATGCCAAATGTTCTTCAACAACAAAAACAATACCACAAGATTTCAGCCGTTGTGATGACTTCAGACGGTCCCGATCACACAAACAATACAAGTCCGAGAGACCTAAAATGGGTGACAAGAAAAACACCGAGTGAGTTTACAACTCAGTAAGTCATAAGCATTCATCAATCCACTGATAAAGTTACTACAACATGTACAACAAACGAGGCTAGGTACTCATCCATATCGAATCTATACCTTAATACCTCGGACCTTTCGGTCCAATCTCGTACCAAATCATACATCCACATTTCATATTTTACACAACAAGATAATCAAGCATTTTTACACATTAACTCATTTTCCAGCACAACCATACAATTTCAATCATCACATAGATTTAAGGCTTATCAAGTTCAACCCCAAGCATGAGCGTATTCTCTATTCGTCATGAGCTCGAGGTACTTACCCTATCCGCTGTCCATACTCAATTCAATGGAGACACACCTCCATATATATAGAGTACGCACACACGGTGCTTACTACTCGATTTCGCACACTTAGTGCCACGTAATTTAAGCCCGCACACACAGTGCCATACCCTCCGAGCTCGCACACCCAAAGGTAGATTTTTCCAGCTTGCACACATAGTGTCATATTTTTCCAGCATGCACACTTAGTGCCTTATATTTCCAGCACGCACACTTAGTGCCATATATTTCCAACGCACACTTAGTGCCGATCTCGTCACCGTACACACGTATTGCCAAGACACTTAGTGCCGAAAGCAAACTTTCTACACATTTCACTATTTCTTTTACATTCAACAAATGTCATCACTCCATACACATACATTTTCATTTATATATATATATATCATCCCATTAAACACAATTGCATAAATTTTACAATCATTTAAGCAATATCAAATACGTGCTTAATGACTTACCTTGTTTGGGGTAGAACGGTTCCAAATCGGCTACTCGTTTGCTTTCTCCTTTCCTTTATCCAATCTAGTTCCCCTTTGCTCTTGAGCTAAATCAAACAAATTTACTTCTCAATCTAACACATACATACGGCAACCATACACATTTCAGAAATCAATTCATTCGTATCATTTGTCCATGCATTAGTTTTTAACACATTCGGCCACTAGGGCAACCTATTTAACTTTTAAGATTCATTTCTAATTTTAGTTAAACAATGCCGAATGCCATTAACTACTAATGCCACACACACATATGCATAAAATTAACCCATACATGACCTATAGCTCATTCGGTCATTCATCTTTCAAACCTATCAAAGCTTCATATCACACTTCCTTGGCCGAACACACATACAAGCACAATTTAGCATTTTTTTTTATTTATTTCATGATACATTCGGCCTTGACATAATTTCATTAAAAGTCCCTATTAGCCACTTCACCCTTCAATTATATCATCTACTTATCATTTCTTAAGATTACCATCTTAATGCCCATTATAACCACTCTCATAATCTAAATCTAAAAATCGGCAACACCCACCTTTTAGCTATCTTAGCCGAATACTTCTCAACACTTAGATTAAAGTATGCACCTTAACTTAATACAACTTTCATTATCCCATGTAGCCGAATGTACCAAGCATTTATCATTTGCACATAGATTCTATAGCATGGCGAATACTCATGCACATACACATAACAACAAGAACTCAAGGATCTAAAATCTCCTTTTATTAAACATTCATCTCACTTCTCTTCATGCTTCATCACAACAACATTTAAACAACCAACCAAAAAAGACAACCTCCATGGCGAACTTCATCTCCATCAAATAGCAAAGAAATCTAAGCCATGGGCTAGGTAGGTTTCAAACTAACAACTAAAACATGCATGAATCTTAAAGAATGACATCAAACATACCTCACTCTAGTTGCAAGTATGGCCAAGCTTCTCCAAACCCCCCTCTCTCTCACTCACGGCAATTGAAAGAAATTTGAGGAAGGATGAGCATTTTTTTGTTTTTCTTGTTCAATTCACGGCAAATGGGGGAAAGGCATCCACACACACTTTTTTTTTTTCTTTTCTATTTCTTTTATTATTTCCTTTCTTTTACATAAAATAATGACCACTTCATGGAAATTTACCACATATTGTAATATATGCTCCATCATGGCCGCCACTATGCATAAGAAAAGGAGTATTTGACATGCAAAACCACTATTTTCACTACATGCTTTAATAGGTCCTCATAGATTAACCTATCACATTTCTACAATGTTTCATATAAGTCCATTTTAATAAATTCACATAGAAATGATCAAATTAATGCATGAAACTTTCATACATGCATTTATTAACATCATAAACATAGAATATAACAATTAATTATTTATAAGACTCGGTTTCGTGGTCCCGAAACCACTTTCCGACTAGGGTCAATTTTGGGCTGTCACAACTCTCCCCCACTTAAGAAATTTTCGTCCCCGAAAATCTTACCGGTAAATAGGCTCGGGTATCGCTCTTTCATAGAGTCCTCAAGTTCCCAAGTGGCTTCTTCAATTCCGTGTTTATGCCACAACACCTTCACTAACGGGATTTTCTTATTAGCAACTCTTTTACTTCACGCATCATAATGCGAATCGGTTCCTCTTCATAGCTCAAATTAGGTGAATCTCAATCTCGGATGGAGCAATTACGTGCGATGGATCAGACCTATATCGTCGAAGCATCGAGACATGAAAACATTGTGAATCTTTTCGAGCTCGGGGCAAAATCAAACGATCGCGATGGACCGACTCGTTCGGATACCTCATATGGCCGATGAACCTCGGGCTCAATTTGCCCTTACGGCCAAATCTAAGCACTTTCTTCCAGGGTGAGACTTTGAGAAATACCTTGTCTCCAACCTGATATTCAATATCTTTTCTTTTCAAATCCGCATACAACTTTTGGCGATCCGAAGCAGCCTTCAAACTTTCACGAATTACTCAAACTTTTTGCTCGGCATCCTTAACCAAATCAACCCCGAAGATTTTTCCTTCACTAAGTTCAGTCCAGAATAATGGGGTACGGCATTTACGACCGTATAAAGCCTCGTAAGGCGCCATCTTGATACTTGATTGAAAGCTATTGTTGTAAGCGAATTCAACCAAGGGTAAATACCGTTCCCATGCACCACTAAACTCAAGGATGCAACATCTCAACATATCCTCGAGTATTTGAATTATCCGTTCGGATTGACCATCGGTTTGGGGGTGAAAAGCAGTGCTAAAATGCAGTTTGGTACCCAAAGCCTCTTGCAATTTCTTCCAAAACCGCGACGTAAATCTTGGGTCTCTATCCGACACGATAGAAATAGGTACCCCATGCAATCGAACAATTTGGGAGACGTATAATTCTGCCAACTTATCGAGCGAAAAATCCGTGCGGACAGGGATAAAATGAGCAGACTTGGTCAGTCTATCAACAATGACCCAAACCGAGTCTTTCTTATTCTGAGTCAATGTAACACCCCAAACCCGAGACCATCGCCGGTGTCGGACCCGAGGGGTTAACAAGCCAAGTTCACATGTTTTTGCCCACCAATTTGACATTTCCAGTCAGGCTGGAAAACTGCATCACTGTCGCCTTAAAAATCATATCTCGAGTTTCAAAACTCGGAAACTGGTTTCGTAAATTTTCCCTGAATTTAAACTCATATATCCATCCATGGATTTATTTCTAGGATTTTTTGTCGGGCCAATTGGTACAGTTTATTAGTTAAAGTTACCCATGTTACAGGGATCGACTGCTCTGACCTTCGCGCGGTATAACTTGAATATCTCTCTGTACAGGGATTTAATGCTGGTGTCGTTTGTTTCTAATGAAACTAGACTCAAAATTGAATCTGTACATATAAGGTATGTCTCCTAATTCTTTTTGGATAATTTATAGTGAATTTTTAAAGTTGCAACAGGGAACCCAGAAACCATTCTGGCCCTGTCTCACAATAGCTTTAATATCTCTTAACCTGTAACTCCTATGACCATTTCGTTTCTTCCATATGAAAATAGACTCATCAAGGTTCATTTACATAGCTTATTCACTATTTAATTCCATTCCTATGAATTTTGGTGGTTTTTCACATTCACGCCACTGCAGCTGGCAGCATCTGTTTTAAGGTAGGACTTACCTATTTGGTAGTCTCCATGATTCAACCAGTCTTGCCATACATAGGTTCATATATGATCATTTTAACCATGCCAATGGCTGATCATATGACCAACATTCCCATTTCAAGCCATAGCCACATCATGACACCAAATATATACATACAACCCACAATTAGTCTAAGTTCATGCTTCCTTTTCGAGCCATTTTCGCATGGCCGTACATACTTACATTACAACATATTTAACAAACAAGGGTAGTCCTATACATGCCATCTCAAGTTCAACCAAAAATTTATACCAAAATGGAGGCTTGATAGTGTGGATGACTTGACTTCAACGATCCCAAATCCGATTGCTTGAGCGAAATCTAGAAAACTAAGAGCCAAAGCAGCGGGTAAGCATTTTTATGCTTAGTAAGTCTCAAGGAATATAATTAACTCTAATTACAGCAATACATTCACATAGCCAAATGCATCATTTCATTAATACACATTCTTACTTCATACTTCATCATTATATAAGTTCGCAAGCATCAATCAATTCAATAACTGAAATTCATTAGTCGATTGAGCGAATGTTGCTCAAACATGTCGACTTTCAATGCACATATAACGTACCTTATCCTTTGGGCTTTTCGAGTGTACAAATTGAATTCATTACAGCAACCAACACTCACCTCCAGCCCAAGATTCTTGAATATAACGGATATAATCACGTGCACAAATGCCTTGGTCTTAGCCGGATAGAATAACTTCATACGAATGCCTTGGTCTTAGCCGGATATAGCCACTAGCACAATTGCCTTGGTCTTAACCCGAATATAATTTCAACATAATTGTCTTGGGCTTAGCCGGATATCATTCAATTTCTCATGCACACATACATCAATAATCATTGGACATACATATTTCATTTTCGTTACTAAGGCTCAAACACAATTATAATCATTAGCATATTAGCCGGGACTTAGCCCGGGTGGAATTCAAATACTCATACACACATAATCAATAATCATACACAACCATATTTCATCTCACATAATTCAAGTAAGGTCACTTCTTGAGGACTTACCTCGGATGTTGTCGAGCGGCTTTTTCGGCTATTCGATCACCTTTTCCTTCCCTTGTCCAATTGTGGCCCTCTTAGCTCTTGAGCTAATTCAACAAATTCAATTTATTAAAACCTCATTGTGCTTGCTTATGGCGAATATGACAAGGATTTTAAATGGTCATATGGCCACTCTTTAACTTGAATACACAATGGTCATGCACATTTTATACTACATCAAGCAATTCAATACAATTTATTTGAGCATCAAGGAAATGCTAAGGCCTTCAATAGGCTACCCAAGGCGAATATTCATGTACATGTTGAGGTCAATTTTGCACTTAATACCTCACAAAAACAGCATGCAATTTACTAATTAATGCTTTGCACATTGTATTAAAACTTATAATATAGCATCAAGCACCTACATGTGTGCTAGGCGAATTGTGCTTGCAATTTCACAAGCATTCTTACACATCTTCTTCTTTAAACCAATATATTCATCACTTAGTTCATAACCAAAACATAATGTGCAATCATATATATGCATATATGAGCATGGCGAATTTTCAAGGTGTCCATAGCCATCCAAAACACAAATTTTAACTAACATGCAAGAAGCATGAATCATGCTCAAGAATGCATCATGGCGAATATGACAATCATGCTTCTTTTCAACTTCAATCATGATAAAACAAAAGAAAGCTCAAAATCTTACTCATGAGTAGACAATCCATCATTGCATGCATCATCATCAAGTTTCACACTTAGCATGCAATGGCTTTATCACCATAACAACTTTGGCCAAATGCCATTTCCATGGCATAACAAAGATTTGAGCCATGGCTAACATGCACATCAAATTAGCAACCAAACCATGCATGAAACTCCCAACACAACCTCATACATACCTTAATCTTGATGTAAACTTAGCCAAATCTCCTTCTAGGTCTCTTCTTAGCCAAATCTCCTTCTAGGTCTCTTCCAACCCAAGCATGAAGCAAAAATCCTCCCCTTTTCCCTAGTAATTTGGCCAAGAAGATGAGAAAGGATGAACAAATTTTCTTTTCTTTCCTTAGTACATTCGGCCAAGCCTATGGAGAAGGATGAACATTTTTTTTCTTTTTTTTCATACTCTTATTTTATTATTTCAAACATGCACCACTAGCAAAACATGTTTAAGACATGTTTTCTTTTGCCCATATTCATCACCATGGCGGCCACTATAGTCAAATTTGGGGAATTTGACATGCAAGGACAACATTTCTAGTGTGCATCAATAGGCCACTTCCACATTTGCCTATCTCAAATTCTAAATTTTCTCACACAAGTCCTTTCTAGTGAAATTCACCTTTATAACACTAAATCAATCATCAAAAAAATGTCATACATGAATACTCACATATTATAGGCATCAAAATAAATTTTAAATTATTGTTATGCCTCGGTTTTGTGGTCCCGAAACCACATTCCGGCTAGGGTCTATTTTGGGCTGTCACAACTCCCCCCCTCTTAAGGAATTTTCGTCCCCGAAAATCTTACCGGTAAATAGGTTCGGATATCGCTCTCTCATAGAGTTCTCGGTCTCCCAAGTAGCTTCTTCTATCCCGTGCTTGAGCCATAACACTTTCACTAGCGGAACCCGCTTGTTTCGCAACTCTTTCACTTCGTGATAGGATACGAATCGGTTCTTCTTCATAACTCATATTAGCTTGAATTTCAATTCTCGATGGACTAATCACGTGCGATGGATCGGATCTATAACGTCGAAGCATCGAAGCGTGGAAGACATCGTGAACCTTTTGAGTTCGGGGCAAAATCAAGCGATATGCCACTGGACCGACTCGCTCGATATCTCATATGGCCCAATGAACCTCGGGCTCAACTTGCCCTTACGGCCGAACACGAGTATCTTTTTCCAAGGCGATACCTTGAGAAACACTTTATCACCCACGATACTCGATATCCTTACGCTTCATATCCGCGTCGACTTGACGATCGAAGGCTATCTTGAGACTTTCACGGATTACTTTCACTTTCATTCAGCATCCCTAATCAAATCCACCGAAAATCTTGCTTTCACCAAGCTCGGTCCAAAACAATGGTGTACGGCATTTACGCCGTACAAAGCCTCGTAGGGTGCCATCTTAATACTTGATTGAAAGTTGTTGTTGTAGCGAATTCAATCAACGGCAAATACCGTTCCCATGAACCACTAAACTCGAGGACGCAACATCTTAACATATCCTCAAGTATCTGAATTATCCGCTCGGATTGACCATCGGTTTGGGGGTGAAAGCGGTCTGAAATGCAACTTGGTACCCAAAACTTCTTGCAACTTTTTCCAAAATCGCGAGGTAAATCTCGGATCTCTATCCGACCACGATGGAAATAGGCACCCGTGTAATCTCACAATCTAGAAACGTACAATTCCGCTAATTTGTCCATTGAAAAATCCGTGCGTACGGGGACAAAGTGGGCCGACTTAGTCAATCGATCTACCACGACCCAAACCGCATCCTTCTTACTTGCTGACAATGGCAGTCCGGATACAAAGTCCATTGTGACTCGATCCCATTTCCACTCGGGTATCGTGATTGGCTGAAGTAATCCTGAAGGCACCTGATGTTCCGCTTTCACTTGTTGACATATTAAACATCTCGAAACAAAGTCGGAGATGTCTCGCTTCATACCATGCCACCAAAACCGACGTTTCAAATCATTGTACATCTTCGTACTCCCCGGGTGGATTGCCATTTGGCTACAATGGGCTTCATTCAGAATTATCGAAATGAGTTCCGAATTCTTTGGGACACACAGACGACTTTTGAACCTCAAACAATCGTCATCGTCGATTTGAAACTCCGAGTCCTTGTTCGGAACACACGCAGCCCGTTTTGCAACCAACTCGTCGTCGACTTTCCGAGCTTCTCGAATTTGGTGTGTCAATAATGGTTTGGCTTTCAATTCAGCCACTAACACACCGCTCGGATCGGACGGACAAGTGCACATTCATCGCTCGTAAAGTGAATAACGATTTACGACTCAAGGCATCCGTAACCACATTCGCCTTTCCGGGTGATAGTCAATGATCAGCTCATAATCCTTTAACAGCTCAAGCCAACGTCTTTGTCGCAGATTTAAGTCTCTTTGGGTCATCAAATATTTGAGACTTTTGTGATCCGAGTATACATGGCACCTTTCACCAAATAAGTAATGTCGCCAAATCTTTAAAGCGAATACGATGGCGGCCAATTCGAGATCATGAGTCGGATAATTTTTCTCATGTGGCTTTAATTGCCTCGACGCATAGGCCACAACTCGACCTTCTTGCATTAATCGCAACCTAACCCAAGTAGAGAGGCGTCGCTATAGATGACAAACTCCTTGCGGACTCGGGTTGCACTAGAATTGGGGCTTCATCAAATAAGTTTTCGATTGATCGAAGCTTTTTGGCATTTCTCCGTCCATTCGAACTTAACATCCTTTTGGAGTAGCCGTCATCGGCGTGGCTATCGTTGAGAAGCCTTTACAAATCGTCGGTAATAACCGGCAAGCCCCAAAAAGCTTGAACCTCGTTAATATTTCTGGAGGCTTCCAATTTAGTATGGCTGAAATTTTATTCGGTCGACTCGAATACCGTCTGAGATACCACATGACCCAAGAAGCTAACCTTTCTTAACGTAACTCACATTTCTTGAACTTAGCATATAATTGCTTGTCCCGTAAAATTTGCAGCACTAACCGCAGTGTTCAAAGATGTTCGGTCTCATTTCTTGAATAGACCAAGATGTCATCAATGAACACGACTACGAATCGATCCAAATATGGTCTAAAGATTCGATTCATTAAATCCATAAATACCGCAGGGCATTAGTGAGCCCAAACGGCATCACCAGGAACTCATAGTGACCATATCTCGTTCTGAAGGCAGTCTTGGGCACGTCTGAATCTCGGATTCGCAATTGATAGTAGCCCGATCTCAAATCTATTTTCGAGAACACCGAGGCTCCCTTCAGTTGATCGAACAAGTCATCAATACGTGGCAACGGATATTTGTTCTTTATCGTCGCTTTGTTAAGGCGACGATAGTCGATGCTGATCGCATGGTTCCATCCTTCTTCTTCACGAACAACACCGGCGCACCCCAAGGCGAAAAACTCGGGCGAGCAAAACCTCTATCCACCAATTCTTGCAACTGAGCTTTCAACTCCTTCAATTCCGTTGGTGCCATACGATACGGAGCTATCGAAATTGGAGTGGTACCAGGTACCAATTCGATGCCAAATTCTATTTCTCGAACAGGTGGTAAACCCGACAATTCTTTGGGGAAAACATCCGGGTATTCACAAACCACGGGCACAGATTCGGGTTTCTTATCTGATTCCTTGTCATCGAGTACGTACGCAAGGTACGCTTCGCACCCTTTTCTTACATATTTACGGGCCAACATCGGCGATATTACGGTGGCAACCCCTTTAAGTCCGTGGACTCAACCCGAATTATTTCATTATTCGCGCACCTCAAATCGATAGTCTTGCTCTTGCAATTTACAACCGCATCGTGCATGGTCAACCAATCCAAACCAAGAATAACATCGAACTCATCGAATGGCAAAAGCATTAAGTCCGCCGGAAAACAAGAACCTCGGAACACTAGGGGACTTTTCTTGCACACTTTGTTAACAAGCACGTAATGACCCAAGGGTTTGACACCGAATTACAAACTCGAGAGACTCAATGGGCAAAGTCTTCTTGGATGCTAAGGTTTCACATATATATGAATGAGTAGAACCGGGGTCAATCAAAGCAATTACATTTGTATTGAAAAGAGTGAAAGTACCGGTAATAACATCCGGAGGCAAGCATCCTCGGCGTGCGGCGATGGCATAAGTCCTAGCAGAGCACGAGCCTCGAGATCGATGGTAGCATCTCTAGATCCTCTCGACCGCCAACGACATTGCCCATATTTCTAGGTGGCCTACCTCGGCGATGGTAGCACCGGGTTTGCACTCGACTTGCATTCTGTTCATGCATCCTCGGGCAATCCTTCATAAAGTGGTCGGCCGATCCACACTTATAGCGAGAGCGATCACGAAACCAACAGCTCCCGAATGCCATTTGCCACAATGTGGACACTCCGCCCTCTCTCGGCGATCATTTCCGCCACCGGCGATCGAGGTGACTCGTGTGGTCACGGGGGTCGATCGCGTCCTCGTCTAGAAAAGCCCGAACGCCTCTAGACCGGCTCGCATCATCTCGAAATCTCTTGATGCTTGTTGAAGAGACTTTCCGAGGACCTCTTCGAATTCTCCAATCCCCACATCAGCTTTTGTTTCTCCTTTCTAAGCTCTTGACTTTACAAGCTCGCTCAACAAGTACTACAAACTCTCGTATCTCGAGAATGCCAACAAACATCCTTATATCATCATTCAGCCCATCCTCGGCGTTTACATAATAGCTTCGGACGAAATCATTCTCGCGTCGGCTAAGCCTCACAAACTTTCGTTCGTAGTCGATAACGGACATAGAACCTTGCTTAAGATCAAGAAATTCCTCCGCTTTTGGTCGATGAATCTCGATGATATACTTTTTGAACTTCGGTTTGAAAGAATTCCCAAGTCACTTGCTCTCTAGGCACCACGAAGTCGAGTACTCCACCAATAGTAGGCGGACTCGCGTAGCAAGGAGATGGTACACTTTAAGCACTCATCGGGTGTACAGGATAGCTCATCAAGCACCGGATAGTGTTATCTAACCAAAATTCAGCGCTTCGGCATCATCATCATCCGTAGCCTTAAATTCAGTGGCCCCATGTTTTGAATCCTATCGATTGGGGCTTACTTGACCTTATTTGGTCAGTCACCGGAGGTATTGTAGGTCTTGAGGGTTGCATTTGTCGGGAATGGAGGTTGTGGAACAGTAGTGTTGGTTGAATGTATTGATTAAACCATTCGTTCATCACACTATAAAAGGCTTGCTTAGCCTCGTCATTAGGATTGCTGGCCATAGGTTGAGAGTCCGGCGCTGTCCCTTGCGCGGAGCAGGCGCCACACTCTCCACATCATCAGCTATCGCTTTCGGTTGGGATCGGGATCCATTGCTATAAACAAACACAAAGTCAAATTGTCAGAAATCACCACACTATCGATTCATCATTTAATGGCATGTATAGCTAGACCCCAAACACATCACGGTAGTCCTAGAATCGACTAAACCGTGGCTCTGATACCAATAAAATTGTAACACCCCAAACCCGAGACCATCGCCGATGTCGGACCCGAGGGTTAACAAGCCAAGTTCACATGTTTTTGCCCACCAATTTGACATTTCCAGTCAGGCTGGAAAACTGCGTCACTGTCGCCTTAAAAATCATATCTCGAGTTTCAAAACTTGGAAACTGGTTTCGTAAATTTTCCCTGAATTTAGACTCATATATCCATCCATGGATTTATTTCTAGGATTTTGGTCGGGCCAATTGGTACAGTTTATTAGTTAAAGTTACCCATGTTACAGGGATCGACTGCTCTGACCTTCGCGCGGTATAACTTGAGTATCTCTCTATACAGGGATTTAATGCTGGTTTCGTTTGTTTCTAATGAAACTAGACTCAAAATGGAATCTGTACATATAATGTATGTCTCCTAATTCTTTTGGATAATTTATAGTGAATTTTAAAGTTGCGACAGGGAACCCAGAAACCATTCTGGCCCTGTCTCACAATAGCTTTAATATCTCTTAACCTGTAACTCCTATGACCATTTCGTTTCTTCCATATGAAAATAGACTCATCAAGGTTCATTTACATAGCTTATTCACTATTTAATTCCATTCCTATGAATTTTGGTGATTTTTCACATTCACGCCACTGCAGCTGGCAGCATCTGTTTTAAGGTAGGACTTACCTATTTGGTAGTCTCCATGATTCACCAGTCTTGCCATACATAGGTTCATATATGATCATTTTAACCATGCCGATGGCTGATCATATGACCAACATTCCCATTTCAAGCCATAGCCACATCATGACACCAAATATATACATACAACCCACAATTAGTCTAAGTTCATGCTTCCTTTTGAGCCATTTTCGCATGGCCGTACATACTTACATTACAACATATTTAACAAACAAGGGTAGTCCTATACATGCCATCTCAAGTTCAACCAAAATTTATACCAAAATGGAGGCTTGATAGTGTGGATGACTTCGACTTCAACGATTCCAAATCCGATTGCTTGACGAAATCTAGAAAACTAAGAGCCAAAGCAACGGGTAAGCATTTTTATGCTTAGTAAGTCTCAAGGAATATAATTAACTCTAATTACAGCAATACATTCACATAGCCAAATGCATCATTTCATTAATACACATTCTTACTTCATACTTCATCATTATATAAGTTCGCAAAGCATCAATCAATTCAATAACTGAAATTCATTAGTCGATTGAGCGAATGTTGCTCAAACATGTCGACTTTCCAATGCATATATAACGTACCTTATCCTTTGGGCTTTTCGAGTGTACTAATTGAATTCATTACAGCAACCAACACTCACCTCCAGCCCAAGATTCTTGAATATAACCGGATATAATCACGTGCACAAATGCCTTGGTCTTAGCCGGATAGAATAACTTCATACGAATGCCTTGGTCTTAGCCGGATATAGCCACTAGCACAATTGCCTTGGTCTTAACCCGGATATAATTTCAACATAATTGTCTTGGGCTTAGCCCGGATATCATTCAATTTCTCATGCACACATACATCAATAATCATTGGACATACATATTTCATTTTCACATTACTAAGGCTCAAACACAATTATAATCATTAGCATATTCGCCTTCGGGACTTAGCCCGGGTGGAATTCAAATACTCATACACACATAATCAATAATCATACACAACCATATTTCATCTCACATAATTCAAGTAAGGTCACTTCTTGAGGACTTACCTCGGATGTTGTCGAACGGCTTTTTCGGCTATTCGATCACCTTTTCCTTCCCCTTGTCCAATTGTGGCCCTCTTAGCTCTTGAGCTAATTCAACAAATTCAATTTATTAAAACCTCATTGTGCTTGCTTATGGCCGAATATGACAAGGATTTTAAATGGTCATATGGCCACTCTTTAACTTGAATACACAATGGTCATGCACATTTTGTACTACATCAAGCAATTCAATACAATTTATTTGAGCATCAAGGAAATGCTAAGGCCTTCAATAGGCTACCCAAGGCCGAATATTCATGTACATGTTGAGGTCAATTTTGCACTTAATACCTCACAAAAACAGCATGCAATTTACTAATTAATGCTTTGCACATTGTGGCCCAAAACTTATAATATAGCATCAAGCACCTACATGTGTGCTAGGCCGAATTGTGCTTGCAATTTCACAAGCATTCTTCCACATCTTCTTCTTTAAACCAATATATTCATCACTTAGTTCATAACCAAAACATAATGTGCAATCATATATATGCATATATGAGCATGGCGAATTTTCAAGGTGTCCATAGCCATCCAAAACACAAATTTTAACTAACATGCAAGAAGCATGAATCATGCTCAAGAATGCATCATGGCGAATATGACAATCATGCTTCTTTTCAACTTCAATCATGATAAAACAAAAGAAAGCTCAAAATCTTACTCATGAGTAGACAATCCATCATTGCATGCATCATCATCAAGTTTCACACTTAGCATGCAATGGCTTTATCACCATAACAACTTTGGCCAAATGCCATTTCCATGGCATAACAAAGATTTGAGCCATGGCTAACATGCACATCAAATTAGCAACCAAACCATGCATGAAACTCCCAACACAACCTCATACATACCTTAATCTTGATGTAAACTTAGCCAAATCTCCTTCTAGGTCTCTACTTAGCCAAATCTCCTTCTAGGTCTCTTCCAACCCAAGCATGAAGCAAAAATCCTCCCCCTTTTCCCTAGTAATTTCGGCCAAGAAGATGAGAAAGGATGAACAAATTTTTCTTTTCTTTCCTTAGTACATTCGGCCAAGCCTATGGAGAAGGATGAACATTTTTTTCTTTTTTTTTTCATACTCTTATTTTATTATTTCAAACATGCACCACTAGCAAAACATGTTTAAGACATGTTTTCTTTTGCCCATATTCATCACCATGGCCGGCCACTATAGTCAAATTTGGGGAATTTGACATGCAAGGACAACATTTCCTAGTGTGCATCAATAGGCCACTTCCACATTTGCCTATCTCAAATTCTAAATTTTCTCACACAAGTCCTTTCTAGTGAAATTCACCTTTATAACACTAAATCAATCATCAAAAAATGTCATACATGAATACTCACATATTATAGGCATCAAAATAAATTTTAAATTATTGTTATGCCTCGGTTTTGTGGTCCCGAAACCACATTCCGGCTAGGGTCTATTTTGGGCTGTCACAGTCAATGGTAACCCAGACACAAAGTCCATTGTTACTCGATCCCATTTCCATTCGGGTATCATGATCGGCTGAAGTAATCCCGATGGCACTTGATGTTCCGCTTTCACTTGTTGACATATCAGACACCTTGAAAGAAATTCAGAAATGTCTCGTTTCATACTGGGCCACCAAAATTAGCGTTTCAGGTCATTGTACATTTTAGTACTACCCGGGTGGATTGACATTCGACTACAATGGGCTTCATTTAGAATTATCGAAATAAGTTCCGAATTCTTTGGAACACAGAGACGACTTCTGAACCTCAAACAATCGTCATCATCGATTTGAAACTCGATCCTTGTTCGAACATACTCAGCCCGTTTTGCAAGCAACTCCTCATCAACTTTACGAGCTTCCGAATTTGATGAGCCAACAATGGTTTGGCCTTTAATTCGGCTACTAACACATTGTCGGGTAGAATAGACAAGTGTACATTCATCGCTCAGAAAAGCAAGCGGTGATTTCCGACTTAAGGCATCCGCAACCACATTAGCCTTTCCGGGTGATAATCAATGACGAGTTCATAATCTTTTAACAACTCGAGCCATCGTCTTTGTCGCAGATTTAAGTCTCTCTGAGTCATCAAATATTTGAGACTTTTGTGATCCGAATACACATGGCACTTCTCACCAAATAAGTAATGTCGCCATATCTTCAAGGCGAACACGATGGCAGCCAATTCGAGATCATGGGTTGGATAATTTTTCTCATGTGGCTTTAATTGTCTCGACGCATAGGCCACAACTCGACCTTCTTGCATCAATACGCAACCTAACCCAAGTAGGGAGGCATCACTATAGATGACAAACTCTTTGCCAGATTCGGGCTGTACTAGAACTGGAGCTTTCGTCAAATGGGTTTTCAATTGGTGAAACTTTTCGACACTTTTCCGTCCATTCAAATTTGACATCTTTCTCGAGCGGTTTTGTCATGGGTGTGGCTATCATCGAGAATCCTTTCACAAACCTGTCGGTAGTAACCGGCAAGCCCCAAAAAGCTCCTAACTTCGGTAACATTCCTTGGAGGTTTCCAATTGACTATGGCCGAAATTTTGTTCAGGTCCACCCTGACACCCGATGCGGACACCACGTGCCCCAAAAAGCTAACCTCTTTCAACCAAAATTCACATTTACTGAACTTTGCGTATAACTGCTTATCTCGTAAGATTTGCAACACTAGCCTTAGGTGTTCAAGCATGTTCGGTTTCATCTTTGAATAGACCAAAATGTCATCGATAAATACAACTACGAACCGATCCAAGTATGGCCTGAAAATTCTATTCATTAAATCCATAAACACCGAGGGCATTAGTGAGCCCAAACGGCATCACCAAGAATTAAGTAGTGACCGTACCTTGTTCTAAAAGCGGTTTTGGGTATGTCCGATTCTCGGACCCTCAACTGATAGTATCCCGACCTCAAATCTATCTTTGAAAACACCGAGGCTCCCTTTAATTGATCAAACAAATCGTCAATTCGTGGCAACGGATATTTATTCTTTATCGTCACTTTATTGAGTTGACGGTAGTCGATGCACAACCTCATGCTTCCGTCCTTCTTTCTCACAAGCAATCTTGTGCGCCCCACGGAGAAAAACTCGGTCGAGCGAAACCTCTATCCGTCAATTCTTGCAATTGAACCTTCAATTCCTTTAATTCCGTTAATGCCATACGATACGGGGCTATTGAAATCGGCGTAGTACCCGGTACAACCGATGCGAATTCCACTTCTCGAACCGTGGGCAATCCGGTAACTCCTCGGAAAAACATCCGAATACTCACAAACTCTGGTACCGATTCGAGTTTCCTTTCCGTCTCTTTACTTCCCAACACATACGCAAGGTATGTTTCACACCCTTTTTCACATATCTCCGGCGGTCATAGAAGATATTATCGCTGCACTCCTTTTAAATCATGAGACTCGACTCGGACTACCTCATTATTTGCACTCCTCAAAACAATGGTTTTCCTTTTGCGTCCACCACTTGCATCATGTACGGTCAACCAATCCATACCAAGAATAACATCAAATTCATCAAATGGTAGAAGCATCGGATCGGCGGGAAACAGATTCTCGAATTATTAGGGGCATCTCTTGCACACTTTATCAACAATGCGTATTGACCCAAAGGGTTTGACACTCAATTACGAACTCGATGAGACTCAACAGGTAGAGTCTTACTGGATGCTAAAGTTTCACATACATATGAATGAGTAGAGCTCGGGGTCAATCAATGCAATCACACTAGTATCAAAGAGAGTAAAAGTACCAGTGATAACGTCAGGGGAGGATGCCTCCTCTCGTGCGCGGATGGCATATGCTCTAGCAGGAGCTCGGGTCTCGGATCGAACAGCCGTATCAGTGGCTCCCCTCTGATTACCACCCCTACCTCCTGAAACCCTCGGGGGTCTACCTCTAGCTGTCGCCCCACTAGATCTCGCACCTTGCATCTTATTCTTCTCATCTAGCTCCGTGCAATCCCTAATGAAGTGGTCCTTCGAACCACATCCGTAACAGGCCCGGTTAACAGACTTACCCCAACATTCACCTAGGTGTCGTCTTCCACATTGGGGACATTCAGGTCTCTCTTGACGATTATTGCCCACACTAGCTATCGATGTAGCTCGGGAGTCCGTCAATGGTCGGGCTCTAATGGAAATTCCCGCAGTCGCCCTCGACTTACTAGTGTCCTCCCTGAACCTCTTTACAGTCGAGAACGGAGCTTTACTCGTTGATCTTTTACGGTAATCTCTTGCTTCAAGTTCAGCCTTCTTCTTCTCCTTCCCAAGTTCTTCCGCCTTGCAGGCTCGTTCGACTAGTGTCACGAACTCCTTTATCTCCAAAATTCCCACTAGTAACTTTAACTCTTCATTCAATCCTTCTTCAAATCTTTTGCACATAGCAACCTCATCAGCCACACACTCCCGAGCATACCGACTAAGTCTTACGAACTCATGTTCGTATTCAGATACGGTCATACGGCCTTGCTTGAGTTCCAGGAACTCCTTACGCTTCTGATCGATGAACCGTTGACTAATATATTTCTTCCGAAATTCCGTTTGAAAGAAATCCCAAGTAACTTGTTCCTTTGGGACTATGGAAATCAAGGTCCTCCACCAATAGTAGGTTGAGTCTCTTAACAAAGATATCGCACACTTAAGACATTCATCGGTGTGCATGACAGTTCATCAAACACTCTAATGGTGTTATCAAGCGAACTTCGGCCCTTTCGGCATCGTCGGTAACTATGGCCTTAAACTCCTCGGCCCCACGCTTCCTAATCAAGTCCACGGTGGTTTACTCAGCCTCACGGGATCGATGGCTCGATGGCATCATGGGCTCTTGGGGTGGATTATTTAAATTCGGAATGGTTGGACACCGGATTGGTTCGGGCATATTATGCGACCCACTCATTCATCATGGTGAAGAAGGCTTGTTTCGCCTTCATTTTGATTATTCGCGGATGACCGAGGCTCAACAGGCGGTGTCCCTTGCGCAGAGCAGCCACTACACTTTCAACGTCATCCGCCAAGGGTCTCTCTATCCGGGTTCCATCGCTAATCAAAACAAAAATTTCAACCGTCGAAGTCATCACATTATTAAGCACTAACAATTTGGCATGTATAGCTAGACTCACACGCTCTATGGTAGTCCTAGAACCGACTAAAACATAGCTCTGATACCAATAAAATTGTAACACCTAACTCGTGACCGGCGCCGGTGTCGGACACGAGGGTTAACGACAAATCCTCTCAAAATACCAACCAATTTGACATTACCAGTCAGGCTGGAAAACTGCGTCACCGTCGCCTTAAAAATCATATCTCGAGTTTCAAAACTCGGAAACTGGTTTCGTAAATTTTCCCTGAATTTAGACTCATATACCCATCCATGGATTTATTTTTAGAATTTTTGGTTGGGCCAATTGGTACAGTTTATTAGTTAAAGTCACCCATGTTACCGGGATCGACTGCTCTGACCTTCGTGCGTTACAACGTGGATATCTCTCTGTACAGGGCTTTAATACTGGTGCCGTTTGTTTCTAATGAAACTAGACTCAAAATGGAATCTGTACATATAAGGCATGACTCCTAATTCTTTCTGGATAATTTATGGAAAATTTTCAAAGTCGCGACAGGGGACCCAGAAACCGTTCTGGCCCTGTCTCACGAGAACTTTAATATTTCTCAGTATACTGCTCATATGGTCGTTTCGTTTCGTCCATATAAAATAGATTCATCAAGGTTCAATTTCATAATTTACTCACTATTTAATTCTACTTATACTATTTTTAGTGATTTTTCAATCTCATCTCACTGCTGCTGTCCGCAACAGTTACTGCAGTAGACTATGCCAATTTCATGAATCTTTCCTTGGCCTTAATCATCCATCATACATGACACAAATTATGGCCACCTTATCAAAATTAGAGTTTCTAAGACTCGTGGCTATAGGTTCTAGCATCCCACTCGACGACCACATAGGCCATTTTCACATGGCTTAAAGTTTACAACCCACAATTCGACAAAATATAATAGCCTATACATGCCAAATGTTCTTCAACAACAAAAACAATACCACAAGATTTCAGCCGTTGTGATGACTTCAGCGACAGTCCGATCACGCAAACAATACGAGTCCGAGAGACCTAAAATGGGTGACAAGAAAAACACCGAGTGAGTTTACAACTCAGTAAGTCATAAGCATTCATCAATCCACTGATAAAGTTACTACAACATGTACAACAAACGAGGCTAGGTACTCATCCATATCGAATCTATACCTTAATACCTCGGACCTTTCGGTCCAATCTCGTACCAAATCATACATCCACATTTCATATTTTACACAACAAGATAATCGAAGCATTTTACACATTAACTCATTTTCCAGCACAACCATACAATTTCAATCATCACATAGATTTAAGGCTTATCAAGTTCAACCCCAAGCATGAGCGTATTCTCTATTCGTCATGAGCTCGAGGTACTTACCCTATCCGCTGTCCATACTCAATTCAATGGAGACACACCTCCATATATATAGAGTACACACACACAGTGCTTACTACTCGATTTCGCACACTTAGTGCCACGTAATTTAAGCCCGCACACACAAAGCCATACCCTCCGAGCTCGCACACCCAAAGGTCTTAGTATTTTTCCAGCTTGCACACATAGTGTCATATTTTTCCAGCATGCACACTTAGTGCCTTATATTTCCAGCACGCACACTTAGTGCCATATATTTCCAACACGCACACTTAGTGCCGATCTCGTCACCGTACACACGTATTGCCCAAGACACTTAGTGCCGAAAGCAAACTTTCTACACATTTCACTATTTCTTTTACATTCAACAAATGTCATCACTCCATACACATACATTTTCATTTATATATATATATATATCATCCCATTAAACACAATTGCATAAATTTTACAATCATTTAAGCAATATCAAATCGTGTTTAATGACTTACCTTGTTTGGGGTAGAACGGTTCCAAATCGGCTACTCGTTTGCTTTCTCCTTTCCTTTATCCAATCTAGTTCCCCTTTGCTCTTGAGCTAAATCAAACAAATTTACTTCTCAATCTAACACATACATACGGCAACCATACACATTTCAGAAATCAATTCATTCAGTATCATTTGTCCATGCATTAGTTTTTAACACATTCGGCCACTAGGGCAACCTATTTAACTTTTAAGATTCATTTCTAATTTTAGTTAAACAATGCGAATGCCATTAACTACTAATGCCACACACATATGCATAAAATTAACCCATACATGACCTATAGCTCATTCGGTCATTCATCTTTCAAACCTATCAAAGCTTCATATCACACTTCCTTGGCGAACACACATACAAGCACAATTTAGCATTTTTTATTTATTTCATGATACATTCGGCCTTGACATAATTTCATTAAAAGTCCCTATTAGCCACTTCACCCTTCAATTATATCATCTACTTATCATTTCTTAAGATTACCATCTTAATGCCCATTATAACCACTCTCATAATCTAAATCTAAAATCGGCAACACCCACCTTTTAGCTATCTTAGCGAATACTTCTCAACACTTAGATTAAAGTATGCACCTTAACTTAATACAACTTTCATTATCCCATGTAGCCGAATGTACCAAGCATTTATCATTTGCACATAGATTCTATAGCATGGCCGAATACTCATGCACATACACATAACAACAAGAACTCAAGGATCTAAAATCTCCTTTTATTAAACATTCATCTCACTTCTCTTCATGCTTCATCACAACAACATTTAAACAACCAACCAAAAAAGACAACCTCCATGGCGAACTTCATCTCCATCAAATAGCAAAGAAATCTAAGCCATGGGCTAGGTAGGTTTCAAACTAACAACTAAAACATGCATGAATCTTAAAGAATGACATCAAACATACCTCACTCTAGTTGCAAGTATGGCCAAGCTTCTCCAAACCCCCTCTCTCTCTCTCACGGCAATTGAAAGAAATTTGAGGAAGGATGAGCATTTTTTGTTTTTCTTGTTCAATTCACGGCAAATGGGGAAAGGCATCCACACACACTTTTTTTTTTCTTTTCTATATCTTTTATTATTTCCTTTCTTTTACATAAAATAATGACCACTTCATGGAAATTTACCACATATTGTAATATATGCTCCATCATGGCGGCCACTATGCATAAGAAAAGGAGTATTTGACATGCAAAACCACTATTTTCACTACATGCTTTAATAGGTCCTCATAGATTAACCTATCACATTTCTACAATGTTTCATATAAGTCCATTTTTAATAAATTCACATAGAAATGATCAAATTAATGCATGAAACTTTCATACATGCATTTATTAACATCATAAACATAGAATATAACAATTAATTATTTATAAGACTCAGTTTCGTGGTCCCGAAACCACTTTCCGACTAGGGTCAATTTTGGGCTGTCACATGTAGCTAAGTCGCATGCGTGGTTCCAAGTGAAGGACACCATGTAGACAAGAGAGCTACGAGATAAACTGGCTAGGTCACATGGGTGGTACTAAGTGTTCACCATGTGTACAAGGGAGCCGAACTATATGATGGGTGGAGCTATGTACTGAAACCACCAAGTATCGAGGATTGATCCGAAGTGTTCAACGGGAGACTCTCTATGTATTGCTTTGTGAGTTTTGTGATGAATAAGTGCAGGAACTTGGTTATGTGAATGATGTGTTCATTAAGTGACCAGGATGTGGTAAGGTTATAAACAAGTAAGTTATACATGAGGATGATTTTATGGTGACCTTATGATCATGGGCCTATACTTGTGATGTATGAAATGTGGTGAAAATGATTTTTGATAGTATGTTAAAATGAGGTTAATACAAAGAAAGTGTGAAAGAGTGAATTGGCAATAAAACTGTTTTGGACAGTAGCAGTGACGTGATTTTGAAAAATCACCAAAAATAGCATAAATTGAATCAAAGACTTAATGAGATATCAAATTAAATCTTAATGAGTCTATTTGCATATAAAAGAAACATAGAAAGCAAACGAGTTCTATATTTTGAGATATTTATGTTTTTGTGAGACTGATTCGGAATGATTACGTGATCCCCTGTTCTGACTTTGGAAAATCACAAAACTTTGGAGAAAAATAATTAGAGGCTAAAAATTATATTTTTAAAATCCATAATGAGTATATTTTCAAGATAAATCAACAAGAACATTATCCGAGTTCTGTCTTTGTGAGATAATTATTTTTAGTGAAGAGAGGTCGAATCACGTCGAAAAGTGAAACAGGAAAATTTTAATGAATAAACTGTACTAATTGGCTAAACCAAAAATTATGAAAATTTTATGGTGGAAATATATGTGAGTCTAGTTTCATGGGAAATTTATAGATCTTAATTTTGAGCTCTGTAGCTCGAATTATAAATAATTAAGTGACTATGACTTGTGTGGACAGTTTGAAGTGAACATTTATTAGTAAATTGTGAAATCGTACTTGCAAGAATGCTATATACATTAAGGATGTGGAATGGAGAGGAGGAGGAGGAAAATAAATATATGTGGAATACATGGAAACTATGGTATATGAAATATTGATATAATGAAATAAATGATATGTGTTTATAAGAAAACAAAAAGAGAATGTTATGTATCATGACATGTATATATATATATATATGACTAGTCTCAATGTAATGCTTGTTGGGTATGGAATTGAATTGAAATGTTTCAGGCAAACATGTTATTCTGCGCATCTGAATCGTGGTATTTTATAAAGATATGATCTAGCTTTAAATATGAATGCTTGATGATTAAGCTGAACATATTTGGTAAGATGATAATCTTGGTATAAATGTATAAATGGTATTATAATAAATAAGGTAAAATGAGTATGAGAGACACATGTATGATGACATACATATGCTTTTGATTTTGTATAAGTGTGTAAGAGATCAAGGTTGACCAAAGCTTGGAAAATAGCCTAGGTATATTCCACACAGGCAGAGACACGACCATGTGTCTCAGCCGTGTATGGAATACGACTTTGGGACACGGACGTGTGGAGCCTTAAAGCATGAAATTTCCAAGATTTTTGTAAGTTCTCGGTTTAGTCCCAAACCCTTTCTAAAGTATGTTTTGGGCTCCGTAGACTCAAATAAGGGACTATGTGTAAGACAATGAACGCTTTGAAATATGAATAAAATTTTATGGCTCGTATTTTAGTTTAATGTTTGTATGTTTGTCTGGTAACGCCTCGTACCTTAGCCCGATCTTGGATACAGGTAAGGGGTGTTACAAACCCAATCATCACACAAGTTAGTCATTTATGCACGAGGGGCAAAATAGTCATTTTACCCTCTAGGGGTAAATCGGTAGTCTTACCCTGTAAGGGTCTTTTAGTAATTCTACAACTTATCCACTTGGGCCTATGAACCCATTGGGACCAAATGGCCCATTTCAGCCCATCGCGGCCCGAAATAGCCGTCCTACTGCTAGAGTAATGAGAAATACAGACTTGTTAGGAGACTGCAGTTAATCCGCGCTCCAAACACTCTTAGCTGACGCCCAACCCAAACGAGCACGTCACAAAGCGAAAGGGATCAGCCAAGAAGGGTATGCCTACTCTCCTCATGGTTTGCTCTATTTAAAGCCAGCTCTCCATCTACTCTTATGTTAGCTTCCCGATGTGGGATCCCTCCATCACCAGAGTTTAAAACCAACACCAACTTTTCCCGTCCCAACATAGCAAAATAATCAACCTTTGCGTGCCAAGGGATTCGAACCAAAGTCCTCTCACATGCCAACTCACGCCACCACCACTAGGCCATCAACTCATTTGTGTCATAAATCCAACACATTAAACTTTAAAGTGCACCTACTTGCTTCCAGATTTATTGAAAAGAAAAACCAAAATATATTGCAAGAGCCAAGACTTGAACCTTGGACCCCTTGCTTCCACTATGGCGTCACTTCCTTGTCCCCTAAGTGGCGCCACCTTGCCACTACACCACACTCCTTTTTGTGTCATCTTTTACCCCTTTACTCTTAAAAGCCCAAACGCCAATTGCATCACCTGTTCATAAAATTAAAATTCCGAAGACTACGACGGATTTAACTTAAGTTTGGGCCTTCCAAAGGCCCACTAACCTACTAAAATATATATTTTAACCAACCAGAACACACACAAATTTAAAAAAAAACGCAGAAACACAGAAAACCCGAAAATTGGGGCGTTACAACTCTACCCTCCTTAAAGAAATTTCGTCCTCGAAATTTTACCTGAATCAAACAGATAAGGATATTGTTGACGCATTGCCACTTCTGGCTCCCAAGTAGCTTCCTTTTTTCCATGATTACGCCACAGCACCTTTACTAGCGGAACTGATTTCCTCCTCAAAATCTTAACATCTCGATCCAAAATCTGCGCAGGCTCTTCCTCAAAAGTCAAGTCTGTTTGGACCTCGATCTCTGCAATCTGCACAACATGAGTAGGGTCAGAACGATACCGCCTTAACATGGAGATGTGAAAGACATCATGAATCCTATCCAACTCAGGAGGTAGCTCGAACTGATAAGCCACTGGACCCACTCGCTTAAGAATCTAATAAGGCCTAATGAACCGCGGACTTAACTTGCCTTTCCTCCCTAACCTTAACATTTTCTTCCAAGGTGAAACCTTCAAGAAGACCATATCACCCACAGAGTACTCAATTTCCTTGCGCTTCAAATCTGCATATGACTTCTGTCTATCAGATGCTTCCTTCAACCGGTCTCTAATCAACATGACCTTATCCTCAGTATCTGCCACCAACTCAAGTCCAAGAACCTGTCGTTCACCCAACTCGGTCCAACAACTAGGTGTACGACATCTTCTCCCATATAGTGCCTCATAAGGAGCCATTCGAATACTAGCTTGATAACTGTTGTTGTATGCAAACTCTGCCAATGGTAAGTAATCCTCCCAACTACCTTGAAAGTCGATAACGCATCCCCTCAACATGTCTTCCAGAATATGAATAACCCTTTCTGACTGACCATCAGTCTGAGGATGAAAGGCTATACTAAAGTTCAACCGCATACCCAACGCCTCATACAACTTTTGCCAAAACCGAGATGTGAATCTAGGATCTCGATCAGAAATAATCAACACTGGCACTTCGTAAAGTCACACTATTTCCTCCACATACCATTTGGCTAATTTTTGAAGTGAATAATTAGTACGGATAGGTATGAAATGAGCAGATTTGGTCAACCTATCCACAATTACCCAAATCGAGTCCTTCTTCGACGGTGTCAAGCGTAACCCACTCACAAAATCCATGGTTACCCTCTCCCACTTCCAAAGTGGTACTTTCACTGGCTGTAAAAGTTCAGAAGGTAATTGATGTTCAGCTTTCACGTGCTGACAAGTCAGACATTTTCCCACAACTTTCATTACCCATTGCTTCAATCCAGGCCACCAATACAACTCCTTTAAGTCGCGATACATTTTACTCCCTCTAGGATGCATAGCACACAGACCTCCATGAGCTTCTTTCAGAATTGCTTGCCTCAAGTCAGAGTCCTTCGGAATACAAACTCTACCTCGGTAACACAGAACTCCCTCACCTGCTCATCCCGAACTCAAAAGTATCCCCATTCTTAACTGCGCCAAATCGAGAAACCGGGACTCATCCTCATTGTTTTTCCTTAATCTCATCCACCCAGGTCGGCCTAACTTGCAGTTCTGCTAACAGACTACTGTCGTCATACAGACTCAAATGAGCAAACATGGCTCTAAGATTAGATACAGTTCTACGACTTAGGGCATCAGCCACCATATTAGCTTTGCTTGGGTGATACTCAATCACGCAGTCATAATCCTTAAGCAACTCTATCCATCTCCTCTGCCTAAGGTTCAGCTCTTTCTGAGTCAGCAAGTACTTAAGACTCTTATGATTTGTGTATATAATACACCTTTCTCCGTACAGGTAATGTCTCCAAATCTTAAGCGCAAAAATTACTGCTGCTAACTCCAGATCATGAGTAGGATAGTTAACTTCATGTGGTTTAAGCTGTCGCGATGCATAAGCAACCACTTTACCCTCTTGCATCAGCGCACAGCCCAACCCTACATGTGATGCATCACTGCATACGGTAAAATCTTTTCCAGACTCCGGCTAAATCAGTACAGGTGCCTCGGTCAAAACTTTCTTCAACTTCTCAAAAGATTCCTGTTGTTTCTCAGTCCAAACAAACGGTACTCCCTTCTTTATAAGCTTTGTCAAAGGCACTGCCATGACAGAAAATCCTTCCACAAACCTTCTATAGTACCCAGCTAAACCCAGAAAACTTTGAATTTTCGACACGGACCTCGGTGGCTTCCATTCCAGAATCACTTCAACTTTCGAAGGTCCACCTTGATCCCTTCAGTAGAGACAACATGCCCCAAGAAAGTTACCTCTCTCAACAAGAACTCACACTTACTAAATTTCGCATAAAGCTTCTACTCCCTCAGCACTTGCAGTACAATATGAAGATACTCATCATGCTTCTCCGTAGTTTCAGAATAAACCAGAATATCATCGATAAAGATGACCACGAATCGATCCAAGTATGGCTGGAACACTCGATTCATCAGATCCATAAATGTCACAGGTGCGTTCGTCAACCCAAATGGCATAACCAAGAACTCATAGTGACCATACTGAGTTCTGAATGTCGTCTTGTGAATATCCACTTCCTTAACCGTCAACTGATGATACCCAGATTGAAGGTCAATCTTGGAAAATACTGAAGCTCCTCTAAGTTGGTCGAATAAATCATCGATTCTCGGTAGTGGGTACTTGTTCTTAATCGTCAGTTTGTTCAACTACCGATAATCGATGAACATTCGCATTGACCCATCTTTCTTCTTTACGAATAACACTGGTGCTCTCCACAGAGACACACTTGGTCTAATGAAGCCTCTATCCAATAACTCTTGAATTTGGGTTTCAGCTCCACCAACTCCTTCGGTGCCATCCTATAAGGTGCAATGGGCACCGGTGCCATTCCAGGCAACAAGTCGATTCCAAACTCAACCTCTCGGTTCGGGGGCAAATCCGGAAGCTCCTCTAGAAAAACATATTGAAAATCCTTGACGGTTCTAACTTTATCCAGTGTCAGATCTTCAGTTTTTGATTGGCTTACAAATGCCAAATAAGCCTCACATCCCTTTCGAATCCACTTCTCGGCTCCCAATACTGACACCACATTAGACAGATAATCCCTACGCTCACTTATCACCAAAACCTCCTCATCCTTTATGGTTTTTAACATTATTCGCTTAGCAACACAATCCAGAGTAGCCCTATGCTTAACAAGCCAATCCATTCCCAAAATTAGATCGAATTCTCTAAAAGGTAGCTCCATCAGTTCTCCAGAGAAAACTTTTCCTTGAGTTTCTATAGGCACATCTCTATACAGTTTATCTACCCTAACCGAGTGACCCAAAGGACTTAGTACAAATGCCCCACTCACGGTCTCCTCAAAGCGCACACCCAGCGACCCAGATATAGCACATGCAACATATGAATAGGTAGATCCAACATCTATCAACGCAGTGTATGGCATACTGGAAATTAGAAACGTACCAGTTTTGACGTCAGGTGCATCACCCTCCTCTCGGCGATAAGCTGCATACACCAACACCGGCTGAAGAGCCTCAGCAAATCCAGTACCCCTACCAGGCGCTCCTCTTCCTCGACTGTTTCCATTACCACCTCTACCTTGCCCACGTCCTCTCGAAAACTGTGGTCCACCCCTCACTAGTTGAGCGACCCTCTGCTCTAAAACTTGAACCTGATCTGGTTCCTGGGGACAATCCTTAACCATATGCTCCATAGATCTGCATCAAAAACAAGCACCAGAACATTTTCGACACTCGCCCATATGCATCTTCCTACAATTTCTACAACCCTACAGTCTAACAACATTCATCGGTACTGCTCGAACTGGCTCCATTACCCTTGCTCTCTTAACATTCCTGTTCATACCACCTGAAAGTCCTGAATCTCTCCTAAAATGGTTCTGATCTTTCTCACGATTCTGTCTTTCTGTATGCTTCACTTCCTCAGCTATCTTAGCTTTCTCCAATAAAGCAGCAAAGTTACGCTCCCTCTGCGGATCAATCAGCACCCTAAGTTCATCTCTCAAACCATCCTCGAAGCGTACGCTACGCTCATACTCTGTAGCGACAATCTTAGAAGCATACCGGCTCAGTCTCAGAAACTCAAACTCATACTCAGCCACTGACTTACTCCCTTGGACCAGGTTCAGAAATTCTTTCCGGTGAGCGTCCACGTAACTAGCCCCAACATACTTTCCTTTGAAGGCTGTCTAAAACAGCTCCCAAGTCACACTGCCAGCAGGAGTTCCATCTCTCACCGTGAGCCACCACTGATAAGCCTCATCCTTGAGTAACGATATGGCTCCCTTCAGCTCCTACTCCACAGAGCAGTCCAGGTCATCCATAATCCACTCTGTGGCTTCTAACCAATACTCAGCCACATTCAGAGCTACACCAGATACACCCCTAAATATCTCTACTCCATTGGCTCGGAGCCGCTCAGAAATAGACCCCCGAATTTTGTTTCCCGTACTTGCCCCAGCAACCCTTTTCAAAACTCAGAGCATTGCCTAGGACAGAGCATCGTCCCCAGCACCTCGATCATGAGACTCTACTTCCGTTGCCGGTGGTACCGGTGCATCTGCTACCGGCACATGTCCTGAAGACGAAGATTCAGCCTGAGCATTACCTCGGCCACGTCCACGGCCTCTTCTACGAGCTGCTCGTGTACTCATTCGTATTATCTGATTAAGGATTTTATGAATCAGTTTAATATTTCAGTGTTTATTACAGATGTCTTATGAATAACAGTAATTCAGAGTTTGAGTTTGTTTCCTTTTGCGGTAGTCTAGCTACAGTCTCAGTCTACTTATTAAAGTTTTTATAGTTCCAGTGTTACCCTAACTAAAGTACCATGATAAGGTTTTGTACAAGCATATAACTGATATTTCAGAAACAATCAGAAAGGCTCAGAAAGCTTATAGACTTGGGCCAGAGATTCGGTGTGCCACCTTCTAAGAAAAACCTAATTTTAGAAAACCAATTTTAATCTTTAAAATCATCTATTTGTAAAGAAAAAATATTGGAAACATTCTAGAAAACAATTTATAATCAAGTTCCAAAAAAAATGATTTTTTAAAACCTTTATTCAGTGTTTCTTTACAAACTCCAGTTTTTAGACCCGTTCCACAGCCGAGTTGTTGCAACTTGGCTCTGATACCACTAAATGTAATACCCCAAACCCGGCCCTGACGTTATGGCCAGACCTGACGTGTCACATGGACTTACGACTTAGTATGCATTCGTTTGTTTAAGTGATTGGGGTGGTCTTTGTAAAAACAGCGGTTGAATGAAAAGTCGGTTTATCAATCTTTAGGCTATCCATTTGTTGTGCTTCTTGAATCTTGAAAACGTTCATTAATTTTGAAAACTCGCGCAGCCTAACACTAGCAATTTCGTCATAGTATAAATATAATCAGAAAATAAAACCATTGCGGAAAAAGAGATTTAAATAGCGGCCTTATTACAACTTAAAACCCAAAATTAAATCGAATATAAAAATAATAAAATAAACTAACTTAGAAAAACCAACTTTGCGAGATAATGTGACCACTCAAATCCTCACGGCTCCAAGCCCACTATGGTTGGGGATTTCGTGAGATGAAAATAAAGGGTGTGTTCGGTAAAATCGATGTGTAACATAACCCAACCATAGCCCAAAAGCAGATCAAACCTCGAGTCGGACTTATCGGGCCTCGCCCAAGAGAGAAATCGAATGAAACCCATAGGCCCATAGCGGATCTGAACAAATATATCATGAATGCGAAATCCCAACCCGAGCCATCCATAACACCCCGTACCACCTTACACCATGTGGGGAGACCGTTCGACCCACCCAACCGCTACACACAAAGAAATTGCAGCGAGGTGCGGATATTGTGACGAAGTCACCGAGATCTGAATATTGTGGCTAGGCCATCGAGCAGATATATATATGTGGCGAAGCCACCGGATTGCAGCGAGGTCGCGATATTGTGTGAAGTCACCGAATCAGATATATGTGGCGAGGCCACCGATTATGCGAGGCTACGAGCGCTTCCTCCATCAATATAAACCCATGTCCCATGCAATAGAAATAATATGTCATGGCATACGTATACAGAAACAGAACATCATGCTTTTCAGAAAAAAATAACCCGAGGGGTAAAATCATAATTTTGCATGCATAAAGGTATTTCAGTAATTATTACCTATTGCTAAGGTTTCATGCTCATTCTAACGTTTACCAAGTAATTAGAAGTACTTACCTCGTTTTTTTACCAAAGTGAGCCCGTTGGCCCATTTGCCCGTTTTCGGCCCATTAAGCCCAAAAATACCGTTGTGCACGAAAATGCACACTCTGCACTCTAATCATCAAAATGCACCATATTCATTAACAAGCGCCTTACTGGCCAGACGCCAGACATGAGTTCTAAAATACCAACGTTTGGTATTTGGCTTTTACCGATTCGGTCTAAGGGAGGGTGTCGTTTACACACCTGGTTGATGATGATTGATGACGATATCTCCCACGCGATAATCCTACAATCGATCACTAACACATTAGACTTACAAATTAATGATAACTAACATAAATCCACGTCAACTAACCCAATCATCACACAAGTTAGTCATTTACGCACGAGGGGAAAAATAGTCATGTAACCCTCCAGGGGTAAATCGGCAGCCTACCCTACAGGGGTATTTTAGTAATTCTAAAACTTATCCACTTGGGCCTACGGACCCATTGGGACCAAATGGCCCATTTCAGCCCATCGCGGTCCGAAATAGCCGTCCTACTGCTAGAGTAATGAGAAATACACACCTATTAGGAGACTGCAGTTAATCGCGCTCCAAACACTCTTAACTGACGCCCAACCCAAACGAGCACGTCACAAAGCAAAAGGGATCAGCCAAGAAGGGTATGCCTACTCTCCTCATGGTTTGCTCTATTTAAAGCCAGCTCTCCATCTACTCTTATGTTAGCTTCCCGATGTGGGATCCCTCCATCACCAGAGTTTAAAACCAACACCACCTCTTGCCATCCCAACATAGCAAAATAATCAACCTTTGCGTGCCAAGGGATTCGAACCAAAGTCCTCTCACATGCCAACTCACCCTACCACCACTAGGCCATCAACTCATTTGTGTCATAAATCCAACACATTAAACTTTAAAGCGCACCTACTTGCTTCCAGATTTATTGAAAAGAAAAACCAAAATATATTGCAAGAGCCAAGACTTGAACCTTGGACCCCTTGCTTCCTCTATGGCGTCACTTCCTTGTCCCCTAAGCGGCGCCACCTTACCACTACACCACACTCCTTTTTGTTTCATCTTTTACCCCTTTACTCTTAAAAGCCCAAACGCCAATTGCATCACCTATTCATAAAATTAAAATTCCGTAGACTACCACGGATTTAACTTAAGTTTGGGCCTTCCAAAGGCCCACTAACCTACTAAAATATATATTTTAACCAACCAAAACATACACAAATTTAAAAAAAAAACACAAACACAAAAAACCCAAAAATTAGGGCGTTACAGTCCAACCCAATATCTACTATACAATCAAACAACTTATCCAATTTGGCCCATAGGCCCATTGGGCCCACATGGCCCCTTTTGGCCCATCGTGGCCCGAAGGAGCCATCCCACCGCTAGAGTAGTAAGAAATACACACCTAATAGGAGACGGGAGTTAATCCGCACTTCGAGCACTCTTAGCCGACGCCCAACCCAAACAAGCACGCCATAAAGCGAAAGGGATCAGCCAAGAAAGGTACATTTACTCTCCTCATGGTTCTCTCTATTTAAAGCCAGCTTCGCATCCACTCTTATGTTAGTTTCCCGATGTGGGATCCCTCTATCATCAGAGTTTAAATTCAATACCAATTCTTGCCGCCCCCTGTTAGCAAAATAAATGCTCTTTATTACCATGAGTTTCGAACCTGGACCTCCTTGCCAACTCTATGACGCCACCTTCCTGCCTCTTATGTAGCGCTACTTTGCCACTAGACCATAAGGCTTTTTGTGGCACAATTTCTCCAACAATATTCTTAAGGCCTACCTACTACACTCAAGGTTTGATTCACCTTAAACCAAAATTTTTGCTAGAGTCCAGGTTTGAACCCAAGACTTCTCCAACACTTCTCAGCACACTAAATCACTAAAACAAGCCTTCATTAACGAAATTTACATGCACAAAAAATATTATAAGCTGCCTTCAACTGCTCCCACGCTCAAGGCCCAAAACTTCTAGGCCCAAATTCAAGGTGTTACAACTCTACCTCCCTTAAAGAAATTTCGTCCCCAAAATTTCCATTTAACAGGGTAGTCGTATAACATCTACCCTACTATGCTACTGTTGCTCACTCTGATCCTACTATCACTATCACACTTCAACTAGAACTTGAAACATCTCATACATACAACACTTATTCACTGAAGCAGACACATATTTATCACACATATATACAATTTTTATATCCAAACAGCACATCCACATAAAATAAATACCAAATTTAAACTCAAACCAATATCTAAGGAATCCACAGTATTTCAATTTCTAAACAGACAAAAGTATTCAGAAGACTTACGGATTCGGCGCCGAAGACTCGGTGTGGCATACTTTTTAAGAGAAATACTTCAAACAGACCACGTGGTTGAAAATAATTTTCTAAAATTCAACTTTTGAAAACCCAATCCACAGCCGAGTTGTTGCAACCCAGGCTCTGATACCACTAAATGTAACACCCCAAACCCGGCCTGGAAGTTTGGCTCAAATCTGGAGTGTCACATTGAAGTGTTTTTCAAAAACCATGTCTCCATTAAAAACCCTTCTTAATAATTAAAAACTTATACCCTTTTTAAATCTTGTTAGAAAACCTCAGCTGAATAACATTCTTAACAACTTTGTAAAAATCTTGGTAGTTACGGAAGCTTAATTTAAAAACAATTGCGGATACGTGATGTTTTGAACAACAGTAGTTGCTTTGAAAAATCGTGTTCTAATACTAGCAATTATAAGAACAATAAATAAAATTCCAAATTTGAAATCCAGAAAATTACAACGGCTTTACTACAACCCACATAACAACATTTAAAAGTAATAATCAAAATCGTAACATAAATAAAGTGTGTGGCTTCCTCCGAGCCCCTCGCAGCTCCGATCCGTCCAAGGCTAGAAATTACCTGAAAGGTTAATAAACTGGGTGAGTTTACGAAAACTCAGTGTGAAATCCACTACTATATAAAAGGAACAGTCAGTCAAATAAACGAATTAAAAGTCTGGACCCAGCCCTACTTACAATTTCAGTATCAATTGGGCCTTAGCCCATTATAACAAAAGTACCAGATGGGCCTTAGCCCATTACAGAATAAGAAACATTATCAGAACTAGAATCAAAATGAGAATCGGAATCAGAATCAGGTAACACAATCGTAATCGAAATCGAATCGAATTAGGTGACGTAATCGAATTAGTATCGTGCAATGTAATCGTAATCGAATCGAATCGAGTTAGGTGACAAAATCGAATCGATGTCGTAATGTAATCAAAATCAGAATCAGAATCAAAATTAGGTGACCGAATCGAATCAGACGTAATGTAATCGTAATCGAATGTGAATGCAATCCCAACCCAATCCAGCCGTATACACCCCCGTACCAACCTTACACCATGTGGGGAGACAACTCAACCCACCCATCCGCTACACACCACAGAATTTGCAGCATGGCTGCCAGAATAGGTATTGTGACAGAGTCACTAGATACAGATATTGTGGCAGAGCCACCAGAACAGATATTTGTGGTATAGCCACCAGAAACAGATAATATGGCAAAGCCACTTAACAGAATACGTGGCACAAAGCCATTGATAACTGCATTATGTTAGGCACATAGCCATCAAATAGAGTAACATAACTGCCACACAGCCTTAGGTAAATGTAATCGACACAGAGTCGTCAATAACCATGTATTGGCACATAGCCTTAGGCAAATACATTTGGCACACAGCCATAATCAGGTTGGCACAGAGCCATATGTAGGTTGGCGCAAAGCCATAATCAGAATAATTGGCTTTAATCCATCGGTAGCTGTATCATGTTAGGCACATAGCCATCAGCGACGGTAATATAGTCGGTACACAGCCTTGAGTAAATATGATCGACATAGAGTCGTCAATAATCATTTATTGGCACATAACCTTAGGCAAATACGTTTGGCACACAGCATTCGGTAACATGATCGGTGCTCATCCATCGATCGGTCCACAGTCATCTCAGGCAACCCGTGTGACCTTATCAAATCAGTACGAATATACAGCTCTTAAGCCTTCAGTGGATCCACAATCGTCAAGCAACCATGCGATCCTAACAGATCAGATCTTCCTGCGTACAAAATCCCAACCCATGCAACATGTCATGTATGTAGAATGTCATGCCCATATTTTAATCAAACAATCACAGTCAAATCATTCATATAACCAACATATATTCACAATCAAATCCGTGAACCACATAGTCCAAGTCAGTCACTTGCCCACAAGGACAAAACAGTCATTTAACACCCTAGGGAAAAAATTATAATTTTACCCCACAAGGGCATCTTGGTAATTCTACCCTACAGGGGTATTTCGATATTTCTACCCTACAAGGGTATTTCGATAATTCTATCCTACAGGGGTATTTTAGTAATTCTACCCTATAGGGGTATTTCAATAATTTTGTAAATTGAGGGTAAAACGGTAATTCTATAAATCAGGGGTACTTTGGTAATTTTACAAGTCGAGGGTATTTTGGTAATTTCACAAATCAGGGGTATTTTGGTAATTTTACAAACCTAGGGTATTTTGGTAATTTTACAAACCAGGGGTATTTTAGTAATTCTAGTCTACAGATATGAGATTCACACTGTCCAACCCAATATTTACTATACAATGAAACAACTTATCCAATTGGGCCCGTAGGCCCATTGGGCCCACATAGCCCCTTTTAGCCTATCGCGACCGAAATAGCCATCCTACAGATAGAGTAGTGAGAAATACACACCTGATAGGAGACTGGAGTTAATCCGCGCTCCGGGCACACTTAGCCGATGCCCAACCCAAACGAGCACGCCATAAAGCGAAAGGGATCAGACAAGAAAGGTACCTTTACTTTCCTCATGGTTCTCTCTATTTAAAGCCAACTTCGCATCCACTCTTATGTTAGCTTCCCAATGTGGGATCCCTCCATCATCAAAGTTTAAATTCAACACCAACTCTTGCCGCCCCCTGTTAGCAAAATAAATGCTCTTTGATTGCCATGAGTTTCGAACCTTGGACTTCCTTGCCAACTCTTTGACGCCACCTTCCTGCCTCTTATGTGGCGCTACTTTGCCACTAGACCACAAGGCTTTTTATGGCACAATTTCTCCAACAATATTCTTAAGACCTACCTACTACACCCAAGGTTTGATTCACCTTAAACTAAAATTTTTGCTAGAGTCCAAGTTTGAACCCAAGACTTATCCAACACTTCTCAGCACACTTAATCACTAAAACAAGCCTTCATTAACGAAATTTACATGCACAACAAAATATTATAAGCTGCCTTCAACCGCTCACATGCTCAAGGCCCAAAACTTCTAGGCCCAAATTCAGGGTGTTACAGAACGAATTTGTTTCGACTGAGTTATTACGTCCGAAAGCCCCGTATGAACCATAGGAGTCTGATATGTGTTTTTGTGTAAGAACACATCTGGGACGTTGGCATCGATATATGTACTTTCATCTAAGACCACATCTGAGATGTTGGCATCAATATATGTGCTTACATGTATATATATATATGTGAATCTTGGTTGATATGCTTTAATAAGGTTTTGTTATGTGAATTAATATTAAAGCTTTCAAGCATTCGGTTTTGGCATAAGAATGTTAACAGGGTATATTATGATAGGTATGTTTTATGATATATTTGAAATGTAAATTAGGTATGATATGAAATGTTGTGGATAGATCTTCTTGTCAAATAAATATGTATGTTATATATATATGATGAGCTTGTTTTTGATAATTCGGTACTGGTAATTATGGATGTATATGTGATTGATTTGGTGATGGGTTATGCATAGATGAAATATACATGCGAAATTAGTTGTTATGTTCGATTAAGGTATTATACATGACTTGGTATTAAAGGATATTGGTAATAATCAATTTGGTAATTTGGCACTTAGCATATATATATCTATATATATTCATATACTTTTGCACATGATATATTGGTATGATATATATAAATATATTCTCAATTTATATATATATATGGTGTGGTTGGTTATGTGTTTTGGTTGGATTTACGCGTGTAAGTTTGTGGAATATGAAATTTATATACTTGTTAACTTTAACTTATTTTTGACTTTTTATATATACATAAATGAAATAAAATTTGTTTGATTCATAGTTATATTTTTGAATACCATAATTATTAAGTAACCATATGATTCGATTGTTGGTAATCATGAAGTATGTACAATTTGTTGTTAGTATGTGCATAAGCAGTAGCTATGAAATTGTTTCGATAATCAGTTAATAAGTGGGGTGGTTGGTATATGCTTGGTATATGATATATATTTGTAATTAAAATTTGAAATCTTAAATAAGATGAGAGTATTCATGTGATTGATTCAAGAAGCATAAATTGTTTTAATTGCCTATTTTGAGTTGTGTTTTGATCAATAATGCCTCGTAACCCTAGTCTAGCTACAAGTATGGGTTAAGAGTGTTACACTATGACGTGACACAGGAGTGCTGTGTCGCAACATAGAGATGATTTTCTCGATTCTACTGATTCTAGTCATGGTGTCGTGACATGAGGGTGTTGTGTTGTGACATTGACTCTGTTTTCGCCCAAAGTTGCTATTTTTAGAGCATCTCGATTTCTATTTAAAAAATTAATAAAAAATAGATTCTACTTGTTTGTTAAAAATACAATAATATACATAAAATTAAAATTCAAGTAAGAATGTCAAGTTTTGCTATCGGATTCATCCGTTAGCTCAATCTGTGTACCCATGGATGTTCCTCCTATTTTGTTTCTTTCAGTGTTTGTCCAGCATCGATCGTGCCATTCCTCCTTCTTCCGCTTGTTTCGTTTTTTGAACTTGCTTTTTCTACTTGCACTAATAACAGAAAATACCTTCTCTAGCTTAAGGTAATTAGAGATTTCTACAGATATTTCAAGACATTACTTCCTTAATTTTCCCTATTTATCTCATTCTACTGGTGACCACAGTTACAAATTTTTGTCTCACCATTGATCCTCATAGTTAATTCATTGTTTTCCAAGTTAGTGGTAGACCTAGATGTTGCTAAAAATGGTCTACCCAACAGAATGAGTATGGTCCTCTTTAAAATATATGATAATAAAACCAATAGGGATGATAAAGCTCCTTACTTTGACCAACACATCTTCAAGTACTCTTTTCGGTCATACTGAAGACCTTTTAGCTAACTGTAGTGCCATCTGAGTGTTTTAAAGCTCCCTAACCCGAGTTTTCATATGTAGATAAAGGCATTAAATTAATAGTGGCTCCTAAATCACATAGAGCCTTACTAAAACATATATCACCTATCTCTATAGGTATTATAAAACATCCGGGTCTTTTATTTTTAGGGGCATCCGTTGGGATATAATAGTACTACATAAGGCACTTACATTAACTTACTCTCTTGTCTTTATTTTCCTTTGCCTAGACATAATTTGTTTTAAATATTTGGTGTAGTTAGGAACTTTTTCAATTAGATCAATTAGAAGTAAGTTAATATTCAGGGATTTAAATAAGGTTAGAAACTTACAAATTCTACCTCATCCTGTTTATGTTTCTCTTCTTACCGTGAAAGGAATGGTACCCTTGTCAGTGTAGGTTCCTTGATTGGATTGTTCTCTGGTTCAACTACCAGTCAGCTTCCTCCTCTAGTTCTGGTTCAATTTCAATGTCTTGGGGATTTTCTTGAAGATCCTTAGAATTCTCTTTATTTTCCCCATGAGCTGGTTTTTCTAAGCTACTCAGTACTTTGCCTGAATGGAGCACAATTGCTTTCAGCTGCTCTTTCCCTTCTATTCGAAGATTATTCTCTGTGTTGCTGGAGATTCCTATGCCAATTTATCTTTTGATATCTCCCATTATGCTCATAAATTGGCTCATTTTATCTTCTAGCTTAGTCAATGTTTTTGTAGTGTTAGTGCACTCAAATTGCACCTATTTTACTTCATTTCTCATTGACTTCATCTCCCCCTCTATTAATCCAATCGTTGACCACATACAGTATAATCATTGGGTTGGCCCTTTCCTGAGGCTTCTGCAAGTAAGAGGACTGATAATTAGTAATTTTTAATTGGTTGTGCATTATAACCTCCTCATTGATTTCCACCCCATCTTAGGTTTGGGTGATCTCTCCAACCAAGATTGTATTTGTTTGACTAAGGGTTTCAACCCCTATTTTTGACGTAATTGACATCCTCGGTTGGATTCTTAATATAATAAAAGAGCGATTTGTCTCCTCCATTTATAGATGATGCACTAGATGAGGACTCTATGCAGTTGAGTCTGTCCATAATTTGTTGGTATCTATTATCCTTCTGGACAGCTTTTATGTAGATGGTTTTTGGCCATACGTATAGCATTTGGTTGGCCATTAGCAGAATTCATCGCCATGTTTTCTTTTAACTCATACACATTTTCATATGTTATGTTCATTAAAGCTCCTCATGCTATTCCATCTAGTACTAAACGTGCATGCACATCCAAACCATTATAAAAGATTTGCAGCCTCAGCCACTCGGGTAATCCATGATGTTAGAATTTCTATATTGGCATTTTAATACACTCCCAGGCTTAGTGAAAACTATCTCTTTCTAATTGTTTGAGCGTTGCAATCTCTCTCCTCAGTTGGATTGTCTTGCTAATAGGGAAAAACTTTTGTAAAAATTTTCTTGCAATTTCATCCCATGTTGTGATGGATCCTAGTGCCTGTGAATATAAACAAGAAAAGGTGCTATCAATTAAGGATAAGGGGAACACCTGAAGACGAATAGCGCCATAAGTGACCCCACTATATTTAAATGTATCACAAAGATGAAGGAACCATTTTAAATGTCGATTTGGGTCCTCTGTATCATAGTAGACTTTATTTCAAAATTGTTAACTATGATGGTTGGCCTTGTGATGCTTCCTTGAACCATCTCTAGATTTGGCAGTACATAATCCTTTAGGGTTCTTTCGTTTCACGCCATTTGCAAGTAGTTGTTGTGGTGGTAGGTCATGTGGGTTAGCTTCGTTAATGTCGTCGAACAGTGGGTTCTCATGTGGTGGATTACCTACAGTAAGTGGTTGATTATGATCTGTCGTTGCTGTTGAAGGTTCCTACATATTAGTCTTTCTAGATCAGTGGCTGGCTTTATAGGTGTTCCCCTACTGCAAGTCATACACATAAACCACAAAGCAAACTAAAAACGTTAATAAAAAAGTTCGTATCTATAATTTATTACTTTCCTAACTATTCTATTAAATGCAAAAATTAAAAATTAATCCAAAAACGTTTCCTCCCTAGCAACAGTGCCAACAACTTGACTGCCTCCTGACGTACCATCATCCAAGTATACAGATTAGGTTGCAATATAGTTACAATGAAGCAACTAAGTACTTCGAGGATCGTACCCAAGGGAGTGAGTACTAAATTAAGGTCAACCTAAACAAAAATAGAAGTAATTAGTAGTTTAAATAAATTATAGTATGATAAAACATGAAAGAAGTATTTTGGGGTTTTTATAAATAATGAAATAAAAATAACAAAAGGAAAGCGAACTTTGGAATTATAAATTCTAACTTAATCAAATCTAAGTATAGGTGATTAGCTCACTTTGGTGATCATAACTAATTTCTATTTTGGGTTTCTACTCAATCAACTAGTCAGTACCTTAGCAGGATCTCTCAATCTTCTACTAAACTAACGAGTCAGGAAGAGCTACTTATCTCTCAAGCTCACAATCCAAACCGTCCGAAGCTAAGGTGTTCACAAATAGGCCATACCAACTTTGAGTTAATTCTCACCTAAATGATTTCCCAGGTTGGTCAAGCGTAGGGTTTAAGTTCTTCCTCTTCCAAACAGCTGATCCACTAAGAAAACCTACATAACAATTAATTAATCAAACCTCCACTCACTAATTCCCCATAAAAGGATTAACTACTTGTGGATCTCATGAACACAATAATCTTGACAATAAAGGTAAGTATAAATAATAAATAAAAAGAAAAGTTTAAGAGAATCTTAAATTGTTCTAATTGAAGCACAAAGCCCATAATAGTTTGATCATAGTACAACTCACATTCTTCGACGAACACGAAATAGAAAAGAACTGAAATAAAATTATGGCTAAAAAGAAAGGAAAAACTAAAGACTAAATTTACAAAGAAAAACTTAAAATATCAAAGTTGTCTCCAAACAAGTGTTTTAAGAGCGTATTTATAGAGCTAGGATTGTCCTCGTCCTTAACCCTAGGTCAGCTGACATTCTTGTATTTTAATTTCCATTGTTCAGACTAAAACACCACTAGTCCCTATGTCATGACATCGAAGGCAGTATGCAAGGTTCACATGTAGCTTCAAGGGCGTCACGACATCCAAGGTAGTATAGTGGTTCTAGCATTCTGCTCCTTATCTTGCGACATCAATCTCTCTATGCTGCAACATAGCAATCAGTTCTAAGTTGCTATGTCTTTGAATGATCTCTTGCACACTCACTAAATACGTTAGCTGGCCTTTAGGCCTTATACGGCCCCTAAGATCAATAAAATTCTCAAAAGGTACTTTTATTGAATTTAAACTACGCTAAGAAAATATAAATAAAACATACTAAAATTGCCCATATTCAAGCCCTCAAGTATGAAAACTAGTTTAATTTGCTACATCGAATTACGATAGACCAAAAACCATAGGTCAATGATGGTAATCAATAGAGGCCATTTCGAAGGGCACACAGCTGGTCACACAGGCGTATGGTTGGCTGTGTGACCCAAGTCAGAGAGTTACACAGGGTCGAACACGGGCTGGGACACGACCATGTGATCCCATTTTGAATGTCCAACATAGCCTATGACACGAGCGTGTCTTTCGCTATGTGAGACACACGGCCGAGCCACATGGGCTTGTGTCCCCTATATTTTGAAAAATTTTCTAAGTTTTTCTGAAAATTTCCTGAGTTATCGGTTTAGCCCGGAACCACTTCTAAAGCATGTTTTGAGCCTCGTAGGCTCGTATTTCAGACTTCATGAATGATTATGAATGACTTATATTTGAATTTGATAATTGTATGAGAAATGTATATTTGATTGTATAATAAGTCTGGTAATGCTCCGTAACCTTATTTCAACGACGGATATAGGTAAGGGGTGTTACAGTCCACCACAACATTAAACATGGGGTTACAAGGTGTAAACCATAGCTCAGCTATGGCAATAGATAAATTTCCACCAAGAAGCTGATAGGATAAGGAATGGAGAACATTGTATAAGTCACATGGAGAGTGGTATGATTGGATGATATAACAGCTCTAAGATCGCGGGTAAGTGGGATAATCAAGAATCAGCCAAATTGTTACGAGAAAGAAACCTAAATATACAATCCTTAATGATGATGAGGAAATAGGAGGGAAAAACTATACTGAGGTATGAATAGTCTGTTGGTATGAGTCTATAGATTTTGGCTAACAAACTAGAATTTAGGTGATAACAAGATGCTCAAGTAGAACCTAAATCCAAGGGTTCGCAGGTAAAAAGCGAAGCCAGAGACGAGTTAGTCTATCAAGGATAACTCGAAGATATTGATCACTCGAATGATTAGACTGGTAAAGTCTATCAGGAATCTATAGAGTGGAAGAAGATTTGACCAAGTCTAGGTAACGCCAAATAGACCACATGGGGCTAGTAAAAGAAGAAGTCTGCCAAGGGCTAATTTAAGCAGACAGTCCATCAGAAAGTTGCGAAGGGTAAGGACCGATAGGAGCTATCTATTAAATTGAAATTTTTATAAGATTGGGAGCAGAGTGAACTAGTATCTTAGGGCTTGGAACCCTTCAAGTTAATCGACATCCATTCAATTAGCTTGTCAACATGTTTAGTATTGAGAGTCTGGACTAGAGGAATAGTTAAGGTGGAAAGTTCCAAGTTTATTCTAGTATTGGATGAACAGATTAGGGTAATGATCTAAATTTAAAGATAAGGTAAGGGGTTGACAGAAGTGGTAGGCAACCAACCTTATATCCAAGTGTATGGATAATTGTAAGAGGTAAGCTTGGGTGTAAAGGAAACTGGAATGAGGCAGATTTATGCTAGTACCATAGAGCACCACTATCGTAAGGAACATGCTTACGTCAAAGATAGTGAATAAGTCCACCAACAATGAGCTACAAAAAAATGGAATGGCCTCGACCACTTCGGTGAAATCTACAAAAGGCCAAGCATAAATAAGGACTTTGAAATCTCTTATTTAAATTTTATTTCTTGAAGACTTTGAAATAATTTTATTTCACAGTTTTTATAGAATCTCACTAAGTTCATATGAAATTATAATTGTATTTCCTTGGATGCAAGATCAAAATTATCATAAACATTGTGGAAGAGGACTAAGCCAGACACCACCAGCTTTGTGCGAAGGGAGTGGTAGTCATATCATGCATATAGAGAGTCATTCCTAGAGGCTATGCCTCAGGGATTAAATTAGAGGTATCAATTGTGACAGCCCAAAATTGACCCTAGTCGGAATGTGGTTTCGGGACCACAAAACCGAGGCATAAAAATAATTAAAATTTATTTTGATGCCTATAATATGTGTGCTCATGTATGACATTTTATGATGATTGATTTAGTGTTATAAAGGTGAATTCCACTAGAAAGGACTTAGTAGTGAACTTTGAAAGTACGATAGGAAATGTGTGATGACTAATTAAAGCATGCATGCAAAATAATGGACTTGCATGTCAAATTCCCTTTTACAAGTGATGGCGGCCATGACAAAGAGATATGGGCTAAACATGTCATGAAACATGTTTTGTTGGGCATTAGGGAGAAATAATAAACAAATAAGCATGGGTAAGAAAAGAATGAAAAAAAATGTGTGTGAGAGTAGCATTCCCCCATTGCCGTGCAACCAAGAAGAGAAAAAAAATTTGTTCATCCTTGTTCTCTCCTTTTGGCCGAAAATACTAAGAGGGAGAAGAGATTTTGCTTCATTTCCTTTGTTTAGAAGAGATCTAGAAGGATATTTGGCTAAACTTGCATCAAGATTGAGGTATGTATGAGGTTGTGTCATGAGATTCATGCATGTTTTAGTTGCCAACTTGATGTTCATGTTAGCCATGGTTCAAATCCTTGTTATGCCATGGAAGTGGTATTTGGTCAAGGTTGGTATTGTGATAAAGCCATTGCATGTTAAGTGTGAAGCTTGATGATGATGCATGCAATGATGGATTGTCTACTCTTGAAATTTCTTTGTAGCCATCTTGAGTAAGACTTTGAGTTTTCTTTTGTTTAACCATGATTGAAGATGAAAGGGCATGATTGTGATGTATTCGCCATGATGCATTCATGAGCATGGTTCAAGCTTCTTGCATGTTAGTTAAAATTTGTGTTTTGGATGGCTATATGGACACCTTGAAATTGGCTATGCTCATATATGTATATATATGTTTGCACATGATGTTTTGGTTATGAAGTAAGTGATGAATATGTTTGTTTAAAGAAGAAGATGTTGAAGAATGTTTGTGAAATTGCAAGCACATTCGCCTAGCACACATATGAGTGCTTGATGCTATATTATAAGTTTTGAGCTACAATATGCAAAGCATTAACTAGTAAAATGCATGCTGTTTTGTGTGGTATTAAGTGCATAATTGGCCTCAACATGGACATGTATATTCGGCCTTAGGGAGCCTATTGATGGCCTTAGCTTTTCCTTGATGCTCGAATGAATTGTATTGAATTGCTTGATGTAGTATAAAATGTGCATGACCATTGTGTATTCAAGCTAAAGGGTGGCTATATGACCATTTAAACTCCTTGTCATATTCGGCCATAAGCTAGCACAATGAGGTTTTAATAAATTGAATTTGTTTGAATTAGCTCAAGAGCTTAGAGGGCCACAATTGGACAAGGGGAAGGAAAAAGTGATCGAATAGCCGTAAAAGCCGTTCGACAATATCCGAGGTAAGTCCTCAAGAAGTGACCCTACTTGAATTATGTGAAATGAAATATGGATGTATATTGATTATTGATTTATGTGTGTATGAGTATTTGAATGATACCCGGCTAAGTCCCGGCGATTATGCTTGTGATTATATTTGCGTTTGAGCCTTAGTAACGAAAATGAAATATGAATGTCTAATGATTATTGATGCATGTGTGCATGAGCAATTGAATGATATCCGGCTAAGTACCAAGACATTTATGCTGGAAATTATATCCGGTTAAGACCAAGGCAATTGTGCTAGTGGCTACATCCGGCTAAGACCAAGGCATTCGTGCGAGTCATTCTATCCGGCTAAGACCAAGGCATTCGTGCACGTGGTTATAACCGATTGTATTCAAGAAGCTTGGGCTGGAGGTGAGTGTTGGCTGCTGTAATAAATTCCATTAGTACGCTCGAAAAGCCCAAAGAATAAGGTATGATTATATGTGCATTGGAAAAGTCGACATGCTTGAGCAACATTCGCTCAATCGACTAACGAATTTCAGCTATTGAATTGGTTGATACCTGTGAAAGTATATAATGATGAAGTGTGAAGTAAGAATGATTATGTGAATGTGTATTAATGAAATGATGCATTTGGCTATGTGAATGTATTGCTTTAATTAAAGCTGATTTTATTCCTTGAGATTTACTAAGCATAAAAATGCTTACCCCGTTGCTTTGGCTCTCTGTTTTATAGATTTTGCTCTATAGCAATCGGATTCGGGATCATTAAAGTCAAAGTCATCCACACTATCAAAGCCTCCATTTTGGTATAATTTTTGGTTGAACTTTGAAATGGCATGTATAGGACTACCCCTTTGTTGGTTTAAATATGCTGTGATGTATATGTGTTCGGCCATGCGAAAATGGCTCGTAAAAGTGAAGTACGAACTTAGACTATTTGCGGTTTGTGTATATATATATGGTGTCATGATGTGATTATGGATTGGAAGTGGGAATGTTGGTCACATGATCAGCCATTGGTATGGTTAAAATGATCATATGTGAACCTATGTATGGCAAGACTAGTTGGTTCATGGAGACTACAAAATAGGTAAGACCTACCTTAAAAACAGATGCTGCCAGCTACAGTGACGTGAATGTGAAAAATCACCAAAATTTGTAGGAATGGTATTAAATAGTGAATAAGCTATGTAAATGAACCTTGATGAGTCTACTTTCATATGGAAGAAACGAAAAGGTCATAGGAGTCACATGTTAAGAGATATTAAAGCTTTCGTGAGACAGGGCCAGAACAGTTTCTGGGTCCCCTGTCGCAACTTTAAAAATTTACTATAAATTATCCAGAAAGAATTAGGAGTCATGCCTTATATGTACAGATTCCATTTTGAGTCTAGTTTCATTAGAAACAAACGGAACCAGTATTAAAGCCCTGTACAGAGAGATATTCAAGTTGTAACGCGCGGAGGTCAGAGCAGTCGATCCCTGTAACATGGGTGACTTTAACTAATAAACTGTACCAATTGGCCCTACCAAAATTTCTAGAAATAAATCCATGGATGGATATATGAGTCTAAATTTAGGGAAAATTTACGAAACCAGTTTCCGAGTTTTGAAACTCGAGATATGATTTTTAAGGCGACGGTGACGCAGTTTTCCAGCCTGACTGGAAATGTCAATTGGTGGGCGAAATATGTGGATTTGGCTTGTTAACCTCGTGTCCGATAATTCGGCGATGGTCTCGGGTTTGGAGTGTTACAATTTTATTGGTATCAGAGCCACGGTTTAGTCGATTCTAGGACTACCGTGATGTGTTTGGGGTCTAGCTAGACATGCCATTAAATGATGAATCGATAGTGTGGTGATTTCTGACAATTTGACTTTGTGTTGTTTATAGTAATGGATCCCGATCCCAACCGAGCGATAGCGATGATGTGGATAGTGTGGATCTGCTCCGCGCAAGAAGGGACAATGCCGGCAGACTCTCAACCTATGGCCAGCAATCCGAATGATGAGGCTAGGCAAGCCTTTTATAGTGTGATGAATGAATGGTTTAACCAATACATTCGAACTAACACTACTGTTCCACAACCTCCATTCCCACAAATGCAACCCCAAGACCTACAATACCTCCGGTGATCGACCAAATAAGGTCAAGTAAGCCCCAATCGATAGGATTCAAAACATGGGGCCACTGAATTTAAAGCTACGGATGATGATGATGCTGAGCGAGCCAATTTTGGTTGGATAACACGATCCGGTGCTCGATGAGCTATCTTGTACACCGATGAGTGCTTAAAGTGTACCATCTCCTTGCTACGTGAGTCCGCCTACTATTGGTGGAGTACTCGACTTCTGTGGTACCTAGAGAGCAAGTGACTTGGGAATTCTTTCAAACCGAGTTCTGAAAAAAGTATATCAGTCAGAGATTCATCGACCAAAAGCGAAGGGAATTTCTTGATCTTAAGCAAGGTTCTATGTCGATTCTCACTATGAACGAAAATTTGTGAGGCTTAGCCGACTGCGCGAGAATGCATTTCGTCCGAGGCTATTATGTGTAAATGCTTCGAGGATGGGCTGAATGATGATATAAGGATGTTCGTTGGCATTCTCGAAATACGAGAGTTCGTAGTACTTGTTGAGCGAGCTTGTAAAGCCAAAGAGCTTAGAAAGGAGAAACAAAAGTTGATGTGGGAACCGGAGAATTCGAAGAGGTCCTCGGAAAGTCTCTTCAACAGCATCAAGAGATTTCGAGAGGATGTGAGCCGTCTAGAGGCGTTTGGGCTTTTCTAGACGAGGACGCGATCGACCCCTGTGACCACACGAGTCACTTCGATCGCCATGGTGGAAATGATCGCCGAGAGAGGCGGAGTGTCTACATTGTGGCAAATGGCATTCGGGAGCTGTTTGTTTCGTGATCGCTCTCGCTATAAGTGTGGATCGGCCGACCACTTTATGAAGGATTGCCCGAGGATGCTTGAACAGAATGTAAGTCGAGTGGAAACCCGGTGCTACCACCGCCGAGGTAGGCCACCTAGAAATATGGGCAATGTTAGTGGCGGTCGAGAGGATCTAGAGATGCTACCATCGATCCGAGGCTCGGGCCCTGCTAGGACTTATGCCATACGCGCACGCGAGGATGCTTGCCTCTCGGATGTCATTACTGGTACTTTCACTCTTTTCAATACTAATGTGATTGCTTTGATTGACCTGGTTCTACTCATTCTTATATATGTGAAACCTTAGCATCCAAAGAAGACTTTGCCTATTGAGTCTCATCGAGTTTGTAATTCGGTGTCAAACCCTTGGGTCATTACGTGCTTGTCAACAAAGTGTGCAAGAAAAGTCCCCTAGTGTTCCGAGGTTCTTGTTTTCCGGCGGACTTGATGCTTTTGCCGTTCGATGAATTCGACGTTATTCTTGGTTTGGGTAGTTGACCATGCACGATGCGGTTGTAAATTGCAAAAGCAAGACTATCGATTTGAGGTGCGCGAATAATGAGATAATTCGGGTTGAGTCTACGGACTTAAAGGGGTTGCCACCGTAATATCGCAATGTTGGCCCGAAAATATGTAAGAAAAGGGTACGGCGTACCTTGCGTGCGTGCTTCGATGACAAAGAATCGAAAAGAAACCGTAATCGTGCCCGTGGTTTGTGAATACCGGATGTTTTCCTCAAGAATTGCCGAGTTTACCACTGTTCGGAAATAGAATTTGGCATCGAATTGGTACCGGTACCACTCAATTTCGATAGCTCCGTATCGTATGGCACCAACGAATTAAAGGATTTGAAAGCTCGGTTGCAAGAATTGGTGGATAGAGGTTTTGCTCGCCTTAGTTTTTCGCCTTGGGGTGCGCCGGTGTTGTTCGTGAAAAGAAGGATGGAACCATGCGGTTGTATCGACTATCGTCGACTTAATAAAGCGACGATAAAGAACAAATATCCGTTACCACGTATCGATGACTTGTTCGATCAATCAAGGGAGCCTCGGTGTTCTCGAAAATAGATTTGAGATCGGGCTATTATCAATTGCGAATCCGAGATTCGGACGTACCCAAGACCGCCTTGAGCGAGATATGGTCACTATGAGTTCCCAAGTGATGCCGCTTTGGGCTCACTAATGCCCTCGGTATTTATGGATTTAATGAATCGGATCTTCGCACCATATTTGGATCGATTCGTAGTCGTGTTCATTGATGACATCTTGGTCTATTCAAGAAATGAGACCGACCATGCTAAACACCGCGGTTAGTGCTGCAAATTTTACGGATAAGCAATTATATGCTAAGTTCAGCAAGTGTGAGTTCGGTTAAGAGAGGTTAGCTTCTTGGGTCATGTGGTATTCAGATCGGTATTCGAGTCGACCGAATAAAATTTCAGCCATACTTAATTGGAAGCCTCCGAGAAATATTACCGAGGTTCGAGCTTTTTGGGGCTTGCTTGTTATTACCGATGATTTGTAAAGGTTTTTCAACGATAGCTACGCCGATGACGGCTTACTCCAAAAGGATGTTAAGTTCGAATGGACGGAGAAATGTCATAAAAGTTTCGATCAATGAAAACTTATTTGACTGAAGCCCCAATTCTAGTGCAACCTTAATCGCAAAGAGTTTGTCATCTATAGTGACGCCTCCCTCCTTGGGTTAGGTTGCGATTGATGCAAGAAGGTCGAGTTGTGGCCTATCGTCGAGGCAATTAAAGCCACACGAGAAAAATTATCGACCCATGATCTCGAATTAGTCGCCATCGTATTCGCCTTAAAGATTTGGCGACATTACTTATTTGGTGAGAAGCGCCATGTGTACTCGGATCACAAAAGTCTCGGATATTTGATGACCCAAAGAGACTTAAATCTGCGACAAAGACGTTGGCTCGAATCGTTAAAGGATTATGAGTGGTCATTGACTATCACCCCTAAAGGCGAATGTGGTTGCGGATGCCTTGAGTCGTAAATCATTATTCACTTTACGAGCGATGAATGTGCACTTGTCTGCTCGATCCGACAAAGGTGTTAGTGGCTGAATTGAAAGCCAAACCATTATTGACACATCAAATTCGAGAAGCTCAGAAAGTCGACGACGAGTTGGCTGCAAAACGGGCTGAGTGTGTTCCAAACAAGGACTCGGAGTTTCAAATCGATGATGACGATTGTTTGAGGTTCAAAAGTCGTCTGTGTGTTCCAAAGAATTCGGAACTCATTTCGATAATTCTGAATGAAGCCCATTGTAGCCAAATGGCAATCCACCCGGGGAGTACGAAGATGTACAACGATTTGAAACGTCGATTTTGGTGGCATGGTATGAAACGAGACATCTCCAACTTTGTTTCGAGATGTTTAATATGTCAACAAGTGAAAGCGGAACATCAAGTGCCTTCAGGATTACTTCAGCCAATCACGATACCCGAGTGGGAATGGGATCGAGTCACAATGGACTTTGTATCCGGACTGCCATTGTCAGCAAGTAAGAAGGATGCGGTTTGGGTCGTGGTAGATAGATTGACTAAGTCGGCTCACTTTGTCCCTCAGACGCACGGATTTTTCAATGGAAAAATTAGCTGAATTGTACGCTTTCTCGATTGTGAGATTACACGGGTGCCTATTTCTATCGTGTCGGATAGAGATCCGAGATTTACCTCGCGATTTTGGAAAAAGTTGCAAGAAGCTTTGGGTACCAAGTTGCATTTCAGACCGCCTTTCACCCCCAAACCGATGGTCAATCCGAGCGGATAATTCGGATACTTGAGGATATGTTGAGATGTTGCGTCCTTGAGTTTAATGGTTCATGGGAACGGTATTTGCCATTGATTGAATTCGCACAACAACAAACTTTCAATCAAGTATTAAGATGGCACCTACGAGGCTTTGTACGGTCGTAAATGCCGTACACCATTGTTTTGGACCGAGCTTGGTGAAAGCAAGATTTTCGGTGGATTTGATTAGAGATGCTGAATGAAAAGTGAAAGCAATCCGTGAAAGTCTGAAGATAGCCTCCGATCGTCAGAAGTCGTACGCGGATCTGAAGCGTAAGGATATCGAGTATCAGGTGGGAGATAAAGTGTTTCTCAAGGTATCACCTTGGAAAAAGATACTCAGATTTGGCCGTAAGGGCAAGTTGAGCCCGAGGTTCGTTAGGCCATATGAGATATCCGAGCGAGTCGGTCCAGTGGCATATCGTTTGATTTTGCCCCCTGAACTCGAAAAGGTTCACGATGTCTTTCATGTTTCGATGCTTTGACGCTATAGATCCGATCCATCGCACGTGATTAGTCCATCAGAAATTGAAATTCAAGCCAATATGAGTTATGAGGAAGAACCGATTCGTATCCTATCACGGGAAGTGAAAGAGTTGCGAAACAAGCGGGTTCCGCTACTGAAAGTGTTATGGCTCAAGCACGGGATAGAAGAAGCTACTTGGGAGACCGAGAACTCTATGAAAGAGCGATATCCAAACCTATTTACTGTAAGATTTTCGGGGACGAAAATTTCTTAAGTGGGGAGAGTTGTGACAGCCCAAAATTGACCCTAGTCGGAATGTGGTTTCGGGACCACAAAACCGAGGCATAAAAATAATTAAAATTTATTTTGATGCCTATAATATGTGTGTGCTCATGTATGACATTTTATGATGATTGATTTAGTGTTATAAAGGTGAATTCCACTAGAAAGGACTTAGTAGTGAACTTTGAAAGTACGATAGGAAATGTGTGATGACTAATTAAAGCATGCATGCAAAATAATGGACTTGCATGTCAAATTCCCTTTTACAAGTGATGGCCGCCATGACAAAGAGATATGGGCTAAACATGTCATGAAACATGTTTTGTTGGGCATTAGGGAGAAATAATAAACAAATAAGCATGGGTAAGAAAAGAATGAAAAAAAATGTGTGTGAGAGTAGCATTCCCCCTATTGCCGTGCAACCAAGAAGAGAAAAAAAATTTTGTTCATCCTTGTTCTCTCCTTTTGGCCGAAAATACTAAGAGGGAGAAGAGATTTTGCTTCATTTCCTTTGTTTAGAAGAGATCTAGAAGGATATTTGGCTAAACTTGCATCAAGATTGAGGTATGTATGAGGTTGTGTCATGAGATTCATGCATGTTTTAGTTGCCAACTTGATGTTCATGTTAGCCATGGTTCAAATCCTTGTTATGCCATGGAAGTGGTATTTGGTCAAGGTTGGTATTGTGATAAAGCCATTGCATGTTAAGTGTGAAGCTTGATGATGATGCATGCAATGATGGATTGTCTACTCTTGAAATTTCTTTGTAGCCATCTTGAGTAAGACTTTGAGTTTTCTTTTGTTTAACCATGATTGAAGATGAAAGGGCATGATTGTGATGTATTCGCCATGATGCATTCATGAGCATGGTTCATGCTTCTTGCATGTTAGTTAAAATTTGTGTTTTGGATGGCTATATGGACACCTTGAAATTCGCCATGCTCATATATGTATATATATGTTTGCACATGATGTTTTGGTTATGAAGTAAGTGATGAATATGTTTGTTTAAAGAAGAAGATGTTGAAGAATGTTTGTGAAATTGCAAGCACATTCGCCTAGCACACATATGAGTGCTTGATGCTATATTATAAGTTTTGAGCTACAATATGCAAAGCATTAACTAGTAAAATGCATGCTGTTTTGTGTGGTATTAAGTGCATAATTGGCCTCAACATGGACATGTATATTCGGCCTTAGGAAGCCTATTGATGGCCTTAGCTTTTCCTTGATGCTCGAATGAATTGTATTGAATTGCTTGATGTAGTATAAAATGTGCATGACCATTGTGTATTCAAGCTAAAGGGTGGCCATATGACCATTTAAACTCCTTGTCATATTCGCCATAAGCTAGCACAATGAGGTTTTAATAAATTGAATTTGTTTGAATTAGCTCAAGAGCTTAGAGGGCCACAATTGGACAAGGGGAAGGAAAAAGTGATCGAATAGCCGTAAAAGCCGTTCGACAATATCCGAGGTAAGTCCTCAAGAAGTGACCCTACTTGAATTATGTGAAATGAAATATGGATGTATATTGATTATTGATTTATGTGTGTATGAGATTTGAATGATACCCGCTAAGTCCCAAGGCGATTATGCTTGTGATTATATTTGCGTTTGAGCCTTAGTAACGAAAATGAAATATGAATGTCTAATGATTATTGATGCATGTGTGCATGAGCAATTGAATGATATCCGGGCTAAGTCCCAAGACATTTATGCTGGAAATTATATCCGGTTAAGACCAAGGCAATTGTGCTAGTGGCTACATCCGGCTAAGACCAAGGCATTCGTGCGAGTCATTCTATCCGGCTAAGACCAAGGCATTCGTGCGCGTGGTTATAACCGGTTGTATTCGAAGAAGCTTGGGCTGGAGGTGAGTGTTGGCTGCTGTAATAAATTCCATTAGTACGCTCGAAAAGCCCAAAGAATAAGGTATGATTATATGTGCATTGGAAAAGTCGACATGCTTGAGCAACATTCGCTCAATCGACTAACAATTTCAGCTATTGAATTGGTTGATACCCGTGAAAGTATATAATGATGAAGTGTGAAGTAAGAATGATTATGTGAATGTGTATTAATGAAATGATGCATTTGGCTATGTGAATGTATTGCTTTAATTAAAGCTGATTTTATTCCTTGAGACTTACTAAGCATAAAAATGCTTACCCCGTTGCTTTGGCTCTCTGTTTCATAGATTTTGCTCTATAGCAATCGGATTCGGGATCATTAAAGTCAAAGTCATCCACACTATCAAAGCCTCCATTTTGGTATAATTTTTGGTTGAAATTTGAAATGGCATGTATAGGACTACCCCTTTGTTGGTTTAAATATGCTGTGATGTATATGTGTTCGGCCATGCGAAAATGGCTCGTAAAAGTGAAGTACGAACTTAGACTATTTGCGGTTTGTGTATATATATATGGTGTCATGATGTGATTATGGATTGGAAGTGGGAATGTTGGTCACATGATCAGCCATTGGTATGGTTAAAATGATCATATGTGAACCTGTGTATGGCAAGACTAGTTGGTTCATGGAGACTACAAAATAGGTAAGACCTACCTTAAAAACAGATGCTGCCAGCTGCAGTGACGTGAATGTGAAAAATCACCAAAATTTGTAGGAATGGTATTAAATAGTGAATAAGCTATGTAAATGAACCTTGATGAGTCTACTTTCATATGGAAGAAACGAAACGGTCATAGGAGTCACATGTTAAGAGATATTAAAGCTTTCGTGAGACAGGGCCAGAACGGTTTCTGGGTCCCCTGTCGGAACTTTAAAAATTTACTATAAATTATCCAGAAAGAATTAGGAGTCATGCCTTATATGTACAGATTCCATTTTGAGTCTAGTTTCATTAGAAATAAACGGAACCAGTATTAAAGCCCTTTACGGAGAGATATTCAAGTTGTAACGCGCGGAGGTCAGAGCAGTCGATCCCTGTAACATGGGTGACTTTAACTAATAAACTGTACAAATTGGCCCGACCAAAAATTCTAGAAATAAATCCATGGATGGATATATGAGTCTAAATTTAGGGAAAATTTACGAAACCAGTTTCCGAGTTTTGAAACTCGAGATATGATTTTTAAGGCTACGGTGATGCAGTTTTCCAGCCTGACTGGAAATGTCAATTGGTGGGCGAAATATGTGGATTTGGCTTGTTAACCCCTCGTGTCCGACACCGGCGATGGTCTCGGGTTCGGGGTGTTACATCAATGTTATATAGACTTAAGTCAAAATTGTAAATATTTCCAGATTTACTAATATAGTGAATTTGTAATAATTATGAACTCCAAATGATGAAGATTATAACTAAAGCTAGATCTTGTAATTTGTTAAAGCCAAAATATTTATACCAAACAGTCTAGAAGTCTTGCTAAGTTATTCGAGCTGATTGTGACATTCGGTACCTGGAACCGTGGATTGGGTTGGGTATAGAGTGTTACAAAGTAAGAAGTTTTCATGGCTTATCTAGTTTCTATAGAAGGTTTGTTCCTAATTTTAGTACTTTGGCTACTCTTTTGACGAGAATTATCAAGAAAAACTCTAATTTTCAATGGAGTGAGGAACAAGAGAAGTCCTTCATGTTGATTAAAGATTGTTTGACAAATGCCCGTTTATTATCCTTACCTTATTTTGATGAAACTTTTGAGATGGAATGTGATGCTTCAGGAATAGGGATTGGAGTTGTGTTAACTCAAAATAGGTGTCCCATAGCCTATTTCAGCGAGAAACTAAATGGTGCCACCCTCAACTATCCAGCGTATGACAAGGAATTGTATTCATTGATCCGAGCGTTGGAGACATGGCAACACTACCTATGGCCTAAGGAGTTTGTTATTCACACTGATCACAAGGCTTTGAAACACCTCAAAGGGCAAAACAAACTAAACAAGAGACATGCCAAGTGGGTGGAGTTTCTTGAATCATTCCCTTATGTGATCAAGTATAAGAAAGGTAAAGAGAATATTGTAGCTGATGCATTGTAGAGAAGGTACCTTACTCTAAATTACTTGGTTTTGCTTATCTAAAAAAGCTTCATGAAACTAATGTTGATTTTGGTAAAGTGTATAAGGCTTGTGAAAAAGGGGCCTTTGATAAGTTTTATAAGCATGACGGATATCTATTTTGAGAAGGTAAGTTGTGTATACCTCAAGGATCCGTTCAAGAAGTACTTGTGAAAAAGGCACATAGTGGAAACCTCATGGGACACTTTGGAGTGACCAAGACTTTGGCCATGCTCCACAAGCACTTCTTTTGGCCAAAGATGAGATGTGATGTGGAGAGAGTGTGCGATTGATGTGTTTCTTGCAAGAAGGCCAAATCACGCATAAAACCCCATGGATTATATACGCCCCTGCCCATTCCCGAAGAGCCTTGGGTTGATATTTCCATAGATTTTGTCCTAGGGCTTCCTAGAACTAAAAGTGGAAAGGACTCAATCTTTATAGTTATTGACCAATTTTCTAAAATGGCTCATTTTATTGCTTGCCATAAAATTGATGATGCTTTGAATATAGCAAATCTATTTTTCAGGGAAGTAGTTTGATTACATGGAGTCCTAAGAACTATTGTGTCGGACCAAGATGCTAAGTTCCTTAGCCATTTTTAGAGAACTTTGTGGAGCAAGCTTGGCACAAAGTTGTTGTTTTCTACAACATGCCACCCACAAACGGATGGTCAAACCGAAGTGGTGAACCGAGTCTTATCAACCTTGTTGAGAGCAATTATTAGGAAAAACTTAAAGTCATGAGAAGAATACTTACCACACATTGAATTTTCCTACAAAAGATTTGTCCAGTCGATCACTAAGCATTCTCCATTTGAAGTTGTTTATAGGTTTAATCCTTTAACCCCTGTAGATCTAATTCCCTTACCTACTAACCAACTTGTGCATGTAGATGGCAAATGGAAGGCTGAGTACATGAATTAACTACATCAAAAAGTAAAGGAAAATATAGAAAAGAGAACCGAGCAGTATGCGCACAAAGCAAACAAGGGAAACAAATGAGTAGTCTTCGAACCTAGAGATCGGGTCTGGATTCAAATGTGAAAGGAGAGGTTCCCCATGCAAAGATGATCCAAGTTGCTACCTCAAGGCAATGGTCCTTTTCCAATGTTGGAAAGTATAAATGACAACTCATACAAGCTGGACCTTCCAAATGAGTATAATGTTAGTGCTAGCTTTAATGTGTCTGATCTTTCTCTTTACAATGTAGGGGACAATTTGGGGACAAATCGCTTCGAATGGGGAGGGGATGATGCAATCATGGCCGAGGACTCAGCCAAAACAGCTATGATCCAATTGAACTGCCAATGGGGCCAATCACTCGTGCTCAAGCCAAGAGGTTCAAGGAAGCTATTTCGAGTCTTATTGATCAAGTTTGGGGAGAAACTATTTCGGGTCCCATGCAATTTGCTCCAAGCCAAGCTTTAATTTTCTGATTGTTGATTTCAGTTGCTGGAATAAAGTCTTTAATTAAATTTTAGTTATTTTAGTTATTATAGTTTGAGTTTTTAATTAGATCATAATCTGAACATCATTAATATGTGTCTTTATTATGTCCTATTTTGCACAGCATTAATATATGTTTTAATTCGGTCTTAATTCAGACATCATAATTGTGTGTTTAAGATTCCTACATGTCTTGATATTGCATTTAACCGAGTTTTAAATGTGTCTTTTAGGCTATTCACATTGGTTGCTGATCATTCATGTATAATTGAAGATTCAATAGACCGTATTTATGAAGAAACATGCAATAGAACGTTCATGCATATGAGAGCTACTGATTACATTCTTCCAAGCATCTCTTCATGAAAGGCTATGGCATCAAGTTTTTTCACACTTGACTAATTGGCTAGTTGCCATGTTCACATCAAAGGTACCATCCAAATTTTACTGTACACATTTGAAGACTTTTCATGTGCCACAAGCAACATTAAAGAACTAGATGCACATTCGATTTCCCAAAGTAGCATCAATTCATGTTCACACCTTTTTAACCAATCAGCTCCTTGCACATTCAGCTCAACTTCAAATTCCAATGAATTAACTATTTGGGGATTGCAAATGACAAGGATGTTGGCGTCTTCCACACCTAGAAGTCTTCAAGGGATTTTTTGGACAATTCAATAGACATTCAGCTCAATTAATCTGATTGTAACATGCATATTCGACTTGTCTTTGTACTGCCTATAAATACTAGGCTTGAAACATGTAGAAAGAAATTTTGATGAATTTTATAACTATTCTGAGTGTTCAACCCTCTTTATTCTTTCTTGACTCAAATTGGCTTATCAAGTACACCTTGTGACGTCAATCTGATTCTCTTTGAACTTATCACTTCCTTGAAGTATGGCGTTCACCTCATATTGATTGGTTCCTATCTCATTATAGATAATGGGTCACAGTCAAGTTATCTTTTCCCTATCCATCATAAGTGTTGTTATAAGAAACGAGACAATATTGTCCTATAATATTGGTTCCTTCTTCAGCCTTAAGCCGAAACCTATCCTATCCATTTCCTACCCACAAACACCCCTTTTGTTTCTTTCATTTTTCAACCTTACGAAGAACTCAATTTGATACTTCTTAATTTTTGATCGGGAACTCTTGCGTCTCGAATCATCAAACGAATACGAGATCGCATCATGTGTGAATTATTGACACTGGTTGTGACAGCCCTAATTTGACCCTAGTCGGGAAGTGGTTTCGGTACCATAAAACCGAGTCACAAAAATAATTAAATGTTATATTCTATGCCTATTATAAGTGAAAGTGTATGTGTGAAAATTTCATGCTTTGATTTTTTCATTTAGATGTGAAATTAATTAAAAAGGACTTATGTGAGAAATATTGAAATTGTGATAGGTTGAAGTGTAGTGGTCAAATATTGCATGGCTTAAAATATGGGGATTTGCATGTCAAATTCCCCATTTTTAAGTAAGTGGCCGGCCATGGTGATGGTTGAATAGCCCTATATGCATTATATATTAATATTATAATATTTAATAGCTTAAATTATGAAATAAAAATTAATTAAAATAAGAAAAGATGATAAAAAGAGAACAAAATGTTTTGGTTCATCTTCTTCCTTAGCTTAACCGAATCTTAAAGAAGAAAAGGGAGATAGCCATTCGGTCACCTTTAAGCTAGAATTAAGGTAAGAAATTCATGTTAGTTTTTGAGATTTTAGCATATTTTAAGCTAATTACTAAGTCCCTTACTTAGCCCATGTCAAAATTTTGAATTGTGTGGTGATATGAGTAATCAGCTATGGAAGAATTTGAAGGGAATGGTTGTTATCTTTATGTTTTAATGAGTAATTGTGGATGGGTGAAGTTTGAGCTAGTTTAATGTTCATATAGGTGGTTTAGATGATAGGAAAATCGTCTTGTGTGTATGTGTAGTTGCCGAATGTGAACTTAGATAACATTTGAGTAATGTTTGCGTTTTAAAATGATGGAATGGAGATTTAAGCTTGATAAAATTTTTGTTAAGAATGAATGAAAGAAAAATGTGTATTCGACTATGGATGATTGGATGATAAATTGAAGTGGATGCTTTGAATGAGATATGCACAATTATAAGTTGGATTTAAGGTTTGTTAAATTTTCATTGTCATTGCCGAATGTGTGTATAGTTAAAGAAAATTTGTTGAAGTGCTTAGTTAATTGATATTAGGTTAATGGTGTGTATAAATTATTGAAAATATAAACTTTGTATGATTATTAAAGGTTGTATATGAATTCGACCTTGGGAGGAATTTTTGTATAAAATGCTTGAATGTTAAATAGGTTATTGCTTTAATGACCGAATGTGTCAAAGGCTAATGCATGGACTAATTGATCAATATGTGTTAAGGGAACGTGAATAAATATCTATTTGATCAGTTATATATTCGGCTATATGGGTGAGATATGTATATGAAATAATAATAAGCCATATCAGTTTTGTGTTTGTGTACGTGAGCTAGTTATACAATGAATATTCGGCTATTAAGTTTAAGGGTTAAATCATAGGAACTATGATGATATACATATTTGATCATTAGGGTTATTGTACTTTGGCTATGTAGGTTATGTGTTAAGGTAAGTTACTTAATTGATAGGTGTATTCGGTCATAAAGGTGTACATAAGGAAATGTTAAATAAATTGTATTAAAGTGTTTAATGTGATTAAAAATGTGTATGACCATTTTGTATTTAAGCTAAAAGTAGCTATATGACCTATTAAATTTCTTGTTATTTTCGGCCATAAGCTAGCATGGTGGGACTTTAATAAGTTAAATTTTTGTTTGAATTAACTCAAGAGCATAGAGAACCAAGGTTGGACAGGGGAAAAGAGAAAGTAGTTGAATAGCCGATCCGAGACTGTTCGAAAATATTCGAGGTAAGTTTTAAGTAGCTAAACATAAATAATATTCGATAATGACATTACATATTATGAGAATTAAGTATTACTTGTAATATATGTATATAGCCGAATGGAAATTATAATATGGAATTAAAATGTGATATGTTTTTATGATCAAATGATAAGTGATAGATGAATATGAGTGAGATGTTATGTGTAAACTATCTAATGATAAGTGTGAATGATGAAATGAAATAAATGTGAATAAATGTAGGATGATATATTCGAATGATGTTGTGCCTAAATTGGTATGATTGTGTTATATGAAACTTGTTGATTTGAATATCGTATAGTAATATTCGAGCCTTTGAGCCTAGCAGGCTACAATGCCGATGAAATACTATTCGGGCCTTCGAGCCTAGCAGGCTATAATGCTGGTGAAATGATATCGTGTTTCAAGCTTAGCAGGCGAAATACCGGTGAATGAACTCGGGTTTAAAACCTAGCAGGCTAAATGCCAGTGATTTGATAAAAGTCTAAGACTAAGATACCTCGTGTTAGAACGACAAATGAATACATTCAATACGTTAAGTTGGCGAGGTACGTATTATGTATTTATATGTGAGTTTGATTGGAATTGAATCATAAGTGTATAATGTGATACTTATGTGAATAAACGTTATAATTATATCTAGGATCATGATATATTCAGTCAAGATGTTAAAGTATTTGATTTATTTATGATATATGCATTTAGTTTAAGAGAAATAAGAATGCTAATTGTGCATTATGCTCTTGTGTATATTCGGCCAAATGTCAATATACCTAGAAAATGGCCTCTTGAGAAATTGAATGATTGAAGTATAATTGAGTTTAATTATTTGCATTGCTTAAAACTTACTAAGCCTATGAAAGATTACTCTGTTTGTTACGTTTCTCTGTTTTATAGATTGTTGACTCCAGTCACCTACTCGGGAGGGGATCGTCAGCAACTCGTCACACTATCTATCATTTTGGTACTACTATATTTTGAAGCTAGTATGGCATGTATAGAATAGACTTAAGTGAATGATATTTTGAGATGTCTTTGTATATAAGCCATGTGAATATGGCAAATTTTGAATGTCGGTATAAGTTTGAATTTCGATCTTTGACTATGTTTGGCTATGCATATAATTTCTAATGAACTTATGTAAATGTGAATGTACAAATGTTGAGTTTTGGATTAGTAACTCTTCATAACCCATTCCGACGACGGATACGGGTTATAGGGGTGTTACACTGGCAACGGGCGTACTATAGCTGAAGGGAAGATAAACGAAGAAAACATGAAAGACGAAGAAAGAGAGTAACAATAATCATCAATAATTATAGAGAGAATTTTTACAAGGTAAATGAATATTTCATTTCTCCCCTGGAGCGGACTTTTCCGCAGACTCAAGGTCAAACACTTCCAAGTTTTGAGCATGGAATAGTTCATCATATTTCCTCCACTCCCTCTAAAATTCCTCCCAGCTAACACCCAAGGGGTTGTAAATGTTGAAGCCAAGGTTCGTATTGGTAAATTGGTGCAAGTAGCTAAAATTTACATGACTTAAGTCAAAGGGACTCTGGATGACCTGTGAGTTTAGCCCTTAACTAGGGCAGATAATCTTGAATGTCGCTCTGGTGTTCACCTTGTACTTCTTCAGGGCTTCATTATTTTCCTTTTAGGTACATTCCTTATCGGCAAGATGTTGCTCTTCTAGGGACACCAGTTGATGAACCCTCTCCTCCAACTCCTTTGTTCGAGTCTCTAAGGACTAGTGATCGCCTTCAGACATACTAACATCTAGAGTGTGAATATTGCAACCAAATATAAGCGTTAGGCAATTTCCGCAAGTATATGGTTCGGGTTGTAATATAGTTATACAACGAAATATAGAAGTACTTCGAGGATTGTACCCAAGAAGGCAAGACTAAACTACTCCTAATTCTTTTGTTAATGGGTCTAGCTAGTATTTTAATTAAACTATATTACGATGAATCCTAAGGTAGTGATAGAAACTATTTTACGAAACTTACAGATGGTCATAAAAACAATCAGGAAAACAAGGTATAGATTTACTTAGATTTAAATGATAGAAGACTAACTCGCTTCAATGTTCATAATTCCTATTTCGGGTTCTATCCAATCAACTAGTCATTAACCTAGTAGAGCCTTATTCCCTTCCACTGACCTAATGAGTCAGTAAGAACTGCTTATATCTCGACCTCATAGTCCACACCAGATTGGGGTAAGCTTTTGTAACACCCCTAACCTGTATCCGTCGTCTGATTAGGGTTACGAAGCATTACCAAATAAACTTAACTTAAAATCATTTATTTCAAAACATTTCAATAAACATAGCATAACCTAATAATATTCATGCATATCATCCCTTATTCGAGCCCTCAAGGCCTTAGAATCACTTTAGAAATGATTCGGGACTAAATCAGGAACATTTAAAACACTGAGGAAAAAGTTAGAAGAATTCAAACTGTAGGGGTCACACAGGCATGTGGCCAGGCCATGTTACTTACATGGCTGAGACACACACCCTTGTCTAAGCCGTGTAACAATTGAAATAGGGGCACACGACCTTGTCCCAGCCCGTGTAACTCTGACATGGGTCACACAGCCAAGCCACAAGCCCATGTGCCAGGCCGTGTAACTCTCAAAATGGCCTCACACGCCTGTGTGCCAGGCCATGTGTTAGGTCGTCTAACTGCCAGACTTGCAACCTTTAAAACCTATAGGGGACACACAGTTGTGTTGCATGGTCGTATGTCACACACGGATGAGACACACACCCGTGTCTTTGGTCGTGTGGACAAGAAATTGGCCAAAATAAAGCCATTTTTTCACCCATTCCAACAAGTACCTACAAGCTTTATACACATATGATCAATGCACCAAAAACTTACCAAAAATGCTTAGTTTAACCAATTCAAAAGATCAAAAATTCATTCAACCAATGTGCTTTATAAGGCACCTCAATCACAGTAAAAAAAACTTACCAAAACATATGCATAATTAACCTTCCTTCCAACATACACATTTAGTTCCATATCATCTTAAAACATTCAACAATTAAGACCATTTCTAGCATAGCAACTTAATGCACAAACAAGCCAAAACAAACCACAAGTGTATACATTCATACCATTCTAATTGTACCAAAAAGTTACCTATTTACAACCTTAGTAAAGTGCCTAACAACTTAGTTCAGTATTTTTTTCAAAATGTACCATAACAACCTATATGGCCACATATACATGCCACAACCCTAAGGAGCACAAGAACTATGAACAACAGTGGATAGTGTGAGCCAAAGATTTGATCAATCCAAAAGTCAGGAATAACGATCTACAAAACAATACACAAAAACATTTAAGCTTTAGAGCTTAGTAAGAACATAATAAATATTTTAACTTAACAACAATTTAATGTAGGTCTTATTTTACTTGATTTGAAGTTACCAGAGTGTAAACATGGGAACGTATGTGCAATTCAGGGGTATAGAAGTACAACCAGGGGTATATATGTGCATTTTAGGGGTACTGAAGTACAATCAAGGGCACGTATGTGCAATTTAGGGTACCAAAGTAAAAACAGGGCCACATATGTGCAATTTAGGGGTACCAAAGTAAAAATAGGGCGACGTATGTGCAATTCAAGGGTACCAATGTACAAATAAGGGCACGTATGTGCCATTTAGGATATAATTAAGTGTAATAAAATAATTACATAACTATATTATAAACAAACATGTAGAAATTCAATTAAGTATAGAAATACTATGAACTTAGATCGACAACTAAAGCGTAAAAGTACGATCAAGCTAATCCGTGATTTTTTTCCTTTCCTTGGTTTAGATCCGGTTGAGATTTATCTTGATCTAAATAAACAATTATATTCAATTAAGTGTTTCAATCCATCTCAAACATTCAATTCAATCTATAATCCACAATTATACATAATTATAATTTTGCCCCTAACATTTTAACCTTTTTATAATTTAGTCCTTAAACTCGAAAGTTGAAATCTAAGCATTCTAATCCCTAACTCATGCTAACCGAATTTATTATGAACCCATATCAACTCATAAAAATCATGTAACAGCCCGGTTTTAGCTTAAATCAGAATAGTGGTTTTGGGACCACAAATTTGTGGTCAAAAAATTATTTTAATATTATTTTATGTGTTTACAGCATGTGATTATATATGTGTGAAAATTTCGTGAGCTAATTTTATCGTTTAATAGCTCAATTTGAGAAAAAAGGACTAAATCGCTCAAAATGAAAAAGTGGCATTCTCTATGTTAAATGTGTTTAATTGCTATGGTTGATTAAATGAAAGGTCCTTATGATGATATTAGACCATTGAAAGTGGAATTTGACATAAATAGGCATTAAATGGATGTTTTTAATGGTTTTTAACTAAGGTTAATTTGGTAATTAAATAAGACAATGTATATTAATTAAAACAAAACCAAAATTAAGCTTCATTTCATCTTTCTTTCGTCGAATATGGTGGAAGAAGAAAACATTTAGTTCATTTTAGGGTTCATTCAATTGGGAGATTAATTGATAAGTGTTTTGAGCTCGGTTTTTGATTATTTTTACGTTTTTATGATTGTTGCTTTTTATTCTAGCTAGCCCATGCCCTAATTTTTGAGTTTGTTGGTGATTTTGTAAAATGCCATTGATGAATGCTTGAGATTTGTGATACATGATGATGAAAAATGAGAGATAAATGATAGATTATCATGTTTTGTAAAGTGATTTTTGTAAAAATGCATATTAGGGATTAAATTGATAAATGTGTAAATTTAGGGGTTTAATTGTAAAATAAATGAAAATAACGGGCTACTAGGAGTCTTTGGAGAATTCGGCTATGATGAAATTAGAAAGAAATTATTTAAATTGTGTTTTTATGAAATAATGGCTAAATTGTAAGAAATGTAAAAGTTTAGGGCTAAAGTGCAAATTTGCTTAAATATGTGTTTTTGGACTGAATTGAATGAATCAATGAATAAATGAGTTAATTTTGAATTCATATAGATCCTAAAAGAGAGAAATCAGATTTAGATCGGGGAAAATCGAAGGTTATTGAATAATCTGTAACACCCCAAACCCGGCCCGGACGTTATGGCCAGATCCAGCGTGTCACATTGAAGTGTTTTATTGAAAACCTTGTTTTCATTGAAAACCCTTCTTTAAAATAAAAACCTAGAGTAAAATCTCAGCTTGTATTTGTTGCTTTCAAAGTGAGGTGTATTAAAAAAAAACTATTCCTTCTTGTATGATAATAATTACTTTGTAAAACCTCTTTTCAGTTGTAGAAGCTTTATTTAAAACCGATGGTCTATAAAACTTATCATTTAAAAATTGAGTTGTGAAAATGTAGTATTTAAAAACATTTATGGTTTTAAGAAAACCATGTTCTACTTCTAGCAAATATAAAGCATAATAATAATAAATATAATCTTAATTTGAAAAATAACCAGAGGAAAGGCCCTATTACATTCCAAACTGAAAAAACTTTAAATACAAGAAATTATAGGTCATCTTGCTAGTTGGCCACCTCGGAGTCCCTCCAACTGTTGAACCAGCTACTGAGGATCACCTGAGAAAAATAAAAGAGGGGGTGAGTTTTTGAAAACTCAGTGTGTACAACCCTCGGCAAATAGAAAAGCATGCAATAGCAAGTATTTTTGGGCCTGAGCCCAATTCAATATCAGAACAGATGTAAAGTAGTCAAATTTGCACGGATCCCACCCATCCAACCGCTACACACCATCTCCATCCCCCGATACACACCATGTGGGGATACAAATATCGACCCACCCATCTGATACACTCCAATGGTAGCCCGGTTACGGTACTACCTTCATTGCAGTAAGTTGCTAATCAAATATGGGGCTTAATAGCCATCGGTGGATCCACGGTCGTCAAGCAACCATGCAATCCTCATATACTTCCTCCGTTCCATAATTCCCAACCCATATGCAACCTAAATAGAATATCATATGAATGCAGTAGGTATACATGTAAATCCATAAATCTTATATTCCACACATAGGGGTATTTTAGTCATTTCCGATCGTAGGGGCATTTTCAGTAATTTCTCTTTATTATGGGTTTATTACTTACCTTGACCCGTTAACAAGTCCTCATTGGCTAAAGTGAACAGATACTATGCACCAAGTAGGATTCCAGAGAAGAGGAGGTGAGTCATCAAGACTACTTAAGTACCAAGCTCTCCCTAGATCCAATCCTAGACATGCATATACCCACTACCACACCTTAACCTTATGACTCATCCACGGTCGCAATTAATTAATTATTTAAGTTTTATGCCTGACTGGGTAGTTACCAAAAACCAGGTCCACAACCCCTTACTAAACACTAACAGATCCATACTTATTCATTTGGCCCCTTTAGGCCCAATCTCATTCATATGGCCCATCGGGCCTAATCACTTTCATAGTTATGCAATCATATGATTTTTCATCACATAGAATCAAATTGCGAATTTTGCCTATTATGGGCCCTGCAGCCCACCGGGCCCATTTAGCCCATTCTGGCCTGGTTTGCCAATACACGGCGTTTCCCTCTTACGAGTGTTCAAGCACTCACAAGACTATTGTAGCCAAACTTCTGGTTTTTCGGCATTTTGGCATTTTGGCTTTTTGGCATTTCAAGATTTGCCGTTCTACTGTGTGTGCAGTGTATGTACACACCTGGTACTAAAACATGCCATGATCTTCTTAGCCACAAACCTTGAACGACAAGCTTTAACAGCCCTTCCTTGATCACTAATCACTAGTATTTCTTAAATCCAAAACCCCAAAATGCCTAAGGAGCAATTCGGCAGCGATCTGAAATCTAAGATTCGATGCTAATCCCACAAGAATCAATCGGCTAACGTTGAAGAAAAAGTGGTGGCACAACAGGATTTTGGCCAAAAGATATTCCGCTTTAGAGAAAGTAACTAGGAGCGAGAACGAAAAGAGCTTGATGAGAAAGAAAGGGAAGAACTCGGGACAAACTAAAAGAGAAAGAATAAGGGATTTCGGCTTTTAGATATTTGAAGAGAAAAGTGTTTTCGATAAAAAGAAAGGAAGAATTTGGCATTAGCCTTGAATTCCCAAAATCGGCACCTATATATACTATAGCCGAATTTACCTATCCCGAAATTTCCAATTTCGCTCCACTTCTCTACACCCCTCATCTCCTAACTTTTCTCCTTGATAACTCCTTAATCTCTTCCTTAAATTTCTCCTCTGATAACTCCCTTTAGAGTTCACATCCAATGCCACTACTGGCCATTTATTGAGCAAAAATAAATGATTCTTTTGAGCAATGAGGGATTCGAACCCCAAACCTCCTTGCCATGCATGTGACGCCACCTCTAAGCCCCACATAAGACGCTACTTGCCACTCTAACACAAGGCTCCTTGTGTCCAATTCTTCCTTCATTTATTTAAAAACCCAAACTACTTGCCATCAAGGTTCATTTAATTATTAAACTATAATTTCCTTCACCCCAAAGTTCAAACTCATAACTTAACCGAGGCCTATTATCACATAAATAACACTTAACTAGGAATATTAAGCACACCTTTTATCAATATTGAAAAAAAAAAGTTCAAGATTTTTAGGGCGTTACAACTCTATGCCCTAAAAGAAATTTCGTCCTCGAAATTTTACCTGATCCAAACAGTTGAGGATATTGATGTCGCATCGCTTCCTCAAGTTCCCAAGTAGCCTCCTCAGCCTTGTGATTACACCAAAGTACTTTGACTAATGGGATAGACTTCCTTCTCAGTACCTTAACATCACGACCAATTATTTGTATGGGCTCTTCCTCGAAAGTTAAGTCTAGCCTAAACTCGACCTCCTCAACCAACATGACATGTGAAGGATCTGAGTGATACCGTCTTAGCATGGAAACATGAAACACGTCGTGGATTTGGCTTGGTTCAGAAGGTAATTCCAGCTAATAAGCGACTGGCCTAATCTGCCTTACAACCTGATATGGCCCAATGAACCTTGGGCTTAGCTTCCCCTTCCGCCCAAACCTTAATACCTTCTTCCACGGAGAGACCTTAAGAAAAACTATCTCTCGACGGTTAACGTCAGTATACGACTTTTACCTATCCGAGGCCTCCTTCAACCGATCTCGAATCAATCTTACCTTGCCCTCAGCATCTGCTACTAACTCAAGCCCCAAAACTCTTCGTTCACCTAATTCCTTCCAACAAGTTGGAGTTCGACACCTTCGCCCATACAGTGCTTCATACGGAGCCAGCCCAATACTTTCTTGATAACTATTATTGTATGCAAATTCGACTAACGGCAAATAGTCTTCCCAGCTACCTTGAAACTCAATTACACATCCCCTCAACATATCTTCCAAAACTTGGATCACCCTTTCCGACTGTCCATTAGTTTGAGGGTGGAATGTCGTACTGAAGTTCAACCTAGTACCCAACGCCTCGTGCAGCTTCTTCCAAAATCGCGAAGTGAAACGTGGGTCCCTATTAGATATTATGGAAATTAGCACTCCATGCAATCTTACAATCTCCGCCACATACAACCTAGCCAGCTTTTGTAACGAGTAATCGATGGGCAGACTTGGTTAACCGATCCACTATAACCCATATCGAGTCTTTCTTAGTCGATGTCAAGGGTAGCCCACTAACAAAGTCCATAATAATCCTTTCCCACTGCCAGAGTGGAATCTTTACTGGCTGAAGCAATCCTGAAGGCAACTGATGTTCAGCCTTCACCTTTTGACAAACCAAGCAATTACTTACGAACTCCATAACCTCGCGCTTAAGTCCAGGCCACTAATAAAGCTCACGCAAATTCTGATACATCTTGCTTTTGCCTGGATGCATAGCATAGAGACTATATGTGCTTCCCGCAGAATAGACTACCTTAGATCCTCGTCCTTCGGTATACACATTGTCCCACGAAAATACAACACTCCTTCACTATTTATCCCAAAGTCTAATGTCTCCCCATTTTCTACTTGTTTAAAACAAACACCCAAAGTCTCATCCAGTAACTTCTTACTCTTTATCTCCTCGACCCACACCGGCTTTACTTGAAGCTCAGCTAACAAGCTACCATCATCCAACAAGCTTAAATGGGTGAGCATAGCCCTCAAGTCTGACTTAACCCTATGACTCAACACGTCGGCCACCACAGTTGCTTTACTAGGGTGGTATTCAATCATACAATCATAATCCTTCAATAATTCCACCCACCTAAGCTGCATAAGGTTTAGCTCCTTTTGGGTAATGAGGTACTTCAAACTCTTATGGTCTGAATAAATTATGCACTTCTCTCCGTATAAATAATGACTCCATATCGCTAATATAAGCCAAATGGGCTTCGCATCCCTTTCGTACCAACTTCTCAGCCTTTAATGCCAAAATCACATTCGACAGATAATTCCAACGTTCACCAATCACCACCACCTCCTTATCCTCTGCCGTTCTTAACACCATTCGCTTCGAAACGCAATCCAAGTTTGCTCAGTGTTTCACCTGCCAATCCATACCCAAGATTAAATCAAACTCGCTAAATGGTAGTTCCACCAAATCTGCTAAAAAGGTAACCCCTGGGACTACTAAGGGTACCTCCCTAAACAACTTATTCACTCCCACTGACTGGCCTAACGGACTTATCACAGTAATCTCATTCGCAGTAATTTCAAACATATCACCCAAAGGTTTAGTCATATTGCATGCAACATATGAATGCGTCGATCCAATATTAATCAATGCAGTGTAAGGTAACTCATGTATAAAGAACATACTCATTATCACATCTGGGGCATCCCCATCTTCTCAACGACGAGAAGCATAAACCAAAGCTAGCTGCCTCACCTCAGCATGGCCTGTATTTCCACCTGGTGCTCCACGTCCACGTCCATTGCCGTCAACACCGCTGGCCTGCCCACGGACCCTTGGCGGCAGCTGACCACCCCTTAGTGGCTAGACACCACCTCGGCCCATGACTGGCACCTGACCTGGCCTTCTAGGGCAACTCTTGACCCTATACTCCATAGATCCACAAGCTAGGCAAGCTCCCGTCCTCTTCCAACACTCGTCTACATGACCTTTCCCACAACCAGCACAAGGTGGCACCCCTGAATTAACAGCAGGGGTCCCTGCTCTAACTGGCCCATTAACTCTGGCCCTAGCCCTAGGCCTCTGTCCAAGACCAGGAGTCTCAGCCTCTCTTTTATTCTTACCCCTTTCTTTTTCCCGATTCAGGCACTCAACGTGCTTCACATCCTCTGCTATCTTTGCTTTCTCTACTAACTCCTAGAAAATTTGCTCCCTTTTGGAGCTATCAATACTCTGAGGCTATCCCTGAGACCATCCTCAAACCTAACGCGACGCTCATAATCCGTTGCCACCATAACTCTTGCATACCTACTGAGGCGTAGAAATTTCCCCTCATACTCCGCCATAAATTTGTTTCCCTAGGTCAAGTTCAGGAACTCCTTCCTTCTAGCATCCACATAACTTGCACCCATATACTTCCCTTGAAACGTAGTTTTGAAGAACACCCAAGTGACCTGCTCAGGTTAGGTGCCCTCGTTCACTGTCAGCCACCATTGGTAAGCTTCTTCCCTAAGCAGTACACTGCCCCTTTCAACTTTTGCTCAGGTGAATATTCCAAGTCCTTCGTTATCCTTTCAGTGGCCTCTAACCAGTATTCAGCCACGTTAGGAGCCACACCAGCCACGCCCTTAAAGATCTCAGCCCTATTTGATCGAAGTTCCTCTAGAATTGACCCCCGATTTCTCGTGCCATTATTGGGCCCTACAACCCTTTGCAAAATCCTTAGCATTGCCTACGAAAATGCATCATCCTTGGCGACCCTATCATACGGTCCAGTCTCAGCCACGGGTGGGGCCGGAGCCTCTTCTACTCCAACATTGGGCATATGGCCCGATGCCGACGATTCAGGCCAAATACCTCCACGGCCTTGGCCACGGCCTCTTGCACCTCTTCTAGCACTCATAGTTGATTCACGTATTATTTGGATTAGAGATTTTATGAAGCTTTAATTAGTTTCAATAATTAAGCCAATGTTTTATGAAAGTGTTAAAAAGAAAGTTTTTTTCGTAAATCCTCTATAGTTTCAAAGTCCTATGGGCTTCAGTTTCACTCCAACTAAAAGCCTTAATATAATCATCTAAAGTAGCCAACTAACTATATACAGTATATCAAATTAAACAAGCTTTATAATAAAAGAACATACTTGGTTCGATGTCGGAGACTCGGTGTGCCGCACAATAAGAACTTTTTCCAAAATATTGTGATCTAATTCTTTTTTTAAAAAAAAACCCAAATAATAAGGCCCACTTCACAGCCCGAGTTTTGCAACTTGGCTCTGATACCACTAATTGTAACACCCCAAAATCGGCCCAGACGTTATGGCTAGATCCAGCGTGTCACATTGAAGTGTTTTATCAAAAATCTTGTTTTAATTGAAAACACTTCTTTAAAATAAAAACCTAGAATAAAATCTCAGCTTGTATTTGTTGCTTTCAAAGAAAGGTGTATTAAAAAAACTATTCCTTCTTGTATGATAATAATTACTTTTTAAAATCTCTTTTCAGTTGCGGAAGCTTTATTTAAAACCGATGATCTATGAAAACTTGTCATTTAAAAATTGAGTTGGGGAAACATAGTATTTAAAAACAGTTATGGTTTAAAGAAAATCATGTTCTACTTCTAGCAAATATAAAGCATAATAATAAATATAATCCTAATTTGAATAATAACCAGAGGAAATGCCTTATTATATTCTAGACTGAAATAACATTAAATACTAGAAATTATAGGCTTAAGAAAACAAGTCCAAGTCGTCTTGCTAGTTGGACACCTCGGAGTCCCTCCAACCGTCGAACCACCTACGGAGGATCACCTGAGAAAAATAAAAGAGGGGGTAAGTTTTCGAAAACTCAGTGTGTACAACCCTCGGCAAATAGACAAACATGCAATAGCATTTTTTTTTGGGCCTGAGCCCATTTCAATATCAGAACAGATGTAAAGCAATCAAATATGCACCGATCCCACCTGTAACACCCCGTACCCGAGACCGTTGCCGGAGTCGAACACGAGGTGCTAACCGACTAAATTCATTTTTCTCTCACAGTCCATTTGAAAATTTTCCGGACAAGTGGATCTTGCATCAACGACACCTTAAAAATCATATCTTGAGTTCCAAAACTCGAAAATCAGTTTCGTAATTTTTCCCTGAAACTAGACTCATATTTCCATCTACAGATTTTTTCTAGAATTTTTGCCCGGGCCAATTAGTACAGTTTATTAGTTAAAGTCTCCCCTGTTACAGGGTGCGACTACACTGACCTTCATGCATTACGATTTGGATATCTCCCTGTACAGGGCTTCAATACTGATGCCATTTATTTCTATAGAAACTAGACTCAAAGAGGAATCTATACATATATGGAATGACTTCTAGATGTCTCTGGTTAATTTATAATGAATTTCCAAAGTCAGATCAGGGGATCCAGAAACCATTCTGGCCCTATCTCACGAAAACTTTAATATCTCATAATATACTGTTCATATGATCGTTTCATTACTTTCCTATAAAAATAGATTCATCAAGGTTCGATTACATAATTTATTCACTATTTAATTCCATCCCTACTATTTTTAGTGATTTTTCACATCCACATCACTGCTGCTGCCAGCATCTATTTTAAGGTAAACTTTACCTATTTCATGATCCTCCATGGATCAACTAGAGTTTTTCATACATATATCAAAAGTGATCATGAATAACCATTCCCATGGCTAACCGTTACCAACATTTCCTTACCTCTCGACGGACAACATACAAAACGATTATAATGCTATGATCAAAGTATATTTAAGCCATCTTCGCATGGCTATCCAAATTACACAAAACCGAAAGGTACATGACCTACATCAAAAGGGTAGTCCTATACATGCCATTTAAAAGTTCAACCAAAAGTATACCAAAAGGAGCTTTGATAGTGTGGGAGACTTGACTTCAAAATCCGAGTCCGATAGTGAAGAACCAAAATCTATAAAACAGAAAATCAAAGAAACGGAGTAAGCATTTAATGCTTAGTAAGTTTGAGTGATGAATTTAGACACAATCAAAGTATAGCATTCGTGTAACTAAACAGATAATTTCATATGCACAATCTTTCAATATCATACTTATTTCACATTACCAACCCTTATATTCATACACAAAGATCAGCCAAAGGCCGGTAGCTCATTTATCAACTGAGCGAATACTTCTTTGTAAGGGCTCAACTAATTCAAAGCACATACGAAACATACCTCATTGATGGGATTTTACAAGCGTATTAACTGAAATTTTTACAGCAAGTTCATTCATTCTCGAATCACATACCTTCGGAATTTAACCGGATATAGCTACTCGTTCAAATGCCTTCGGGACATAGCCCGGTTATAGTAACTCGCACAAATGCCTTGGGACTTAACCCGGTTGGTAACTCGCACAAATGCCTTCGGATCTTAGTCCGGATTTAGTAACTCGCACAAATGCCTTTGGATCTTAGTCCGGATATAGTCACTTAGCATAAAGCCTTCGGGACTCAGCCCGGACATCATTCGAATAACCATGCACATTTATCAATAAATCATGACACATCCTTATTTCATTTTCATTACCAAAGCTCAAACACAAGACACTTATCACACTTGCAATTTCAGCTCAATAGCCACATGCAAAGAGCAGAATTTTGATTTGCTTAAAACATGATCTAATCAAATCATAATCTAAGCTCCATTACTTGAAAACTTACCTCGGATGTTGTCGAACGGCTTCAACGGCTATTCGATCACTTTTTCCTTTCCCTTATCCAACTGTGGTCCTCTAAGCTCTTGAGCTAATTCAAACAAATTTAACTTATTAAAGTCTCATTATGCTAGCTTATGGCCGAATATGACAAGGAGTTTGATAGGTCATATGGCCACCTTCTAGCTCAACTACACAATGGTCATATGCATTTTTAATCACATCAAGCAATTTAATACAATTCATTCAACATCAAAAGGAAACCTCAAGGTACTTAGCCCATATATACTTTAGGCATTAGAGTCACATATATACATGGAAATCTGAATCAAACTCAACATTTTAGCTAATATTCCCCTTGGCGAATTCTTCTAAGCCAAGATAAAAGCATCGATATGCTTGCCTCTAACCGAATACATGCAACCCCAATCTTCTTCCTATGGCGAATATGCATGTCTATGTTGAGGCCGATTATATACTTAATACCACACAAAATGGCATACATTTTACTAACTAATGCATTACATATTATAACTCAATACGCATCCATCGCTACTCCATAACCAAACACCATCATATGTAAATATATACCTTGAGATAATATATAGGTCATACCAATACATCGTGTGCAATCATATATATATATATATATGTGCAAGAGCCGAATCACAAAGTTGATTATAATCAAATATAAACATATATCCAAAACATAGATCTTACCTACCATGCAATAAGCATAAATCATACTTATGGATATACCATGACCGATACTTCCAACAACACCAAATAAAAACATACTTCATGGATCAAAGGTAGAACCAAGAAAGGAACTCATATTCATCAAGATTTAGCATGAAACACGACCATCACCCTTATTAATCTCCATAGCCGAAAACCTTACTTATTCCAAAATCACAATTTCAACATGGGTTACCAACAATAACTTGATATCTCACTCATAATCAACTAGGATTTCAAGAACTAGTATCAACTTCCTTACCTTAATATCGACCTAAGATGACCGATTGCTTCACTCCTTCCTTCCTCCTCTCAATCCGGCCAAGAAGAACCAAAGAACACAACTTGTTTTCTTTCTTCCTTAGAATTTTTGGCCAAAAGAAATGAGAAAAAGATGGACACTTTTTTTTTTGTTTTCTTTTGTGACAACCCGAATTAGGGCCTAATCGGAATAGTGGTTTCGTGACCACAAATCCGAGATAGAAATAATTGTTTTATAATTATTTTGGGGTTTATGATATGATTGCATGATTGTGTGAAAATTTCGTGATGAAATTCTATGCCTAAAGTGCTTAAATTGAAAGTAGGGACTAAATCGAATAAGTTGCAAAATTTGCATCCCAGAAGTTTTTAGTATGAAATTGTTTTGGAATATTAATTAGGAGGTCTTAAATAGCAATTTGACCAATTTTAAGTTCATGGACAAAATTAGGACATGGAAGGAATTTTGAAAGTTTAGTAAGGAGGGCATTTTGGTCATTTGGATATTAAATGAAATAAAATGGGAAAAATAACACAAAATTGGTCATCATCCTCCTTAGTTGCTGCCAATTCTCCCTCTCTCCATAGCTAGGGTTTCTTCAATTTTCAAGCTCCATAGTAAGTGATTCCAAGCCCCGTTTTTAATGTTCTTTACGTTTTTGGAATCCCGGAAGCTCGATTAAGCTTATGCTAGTAATAATTTAACCTAGGGTTCATATTTGGAAAAATACCCATAGGTGAAATTTGTGTATTTTGATGTTTTATGATAGAATATGAGGTTTTAAATTATGTTAAATAACTTGTGCTACTCGGTTTTAAGTGAAAACGAGTAAAAGCAAGATAATCGGTAAAAATACCTATTGTTCATAACTATATGATAGAGTGAGAATTTGATGTGGTTGTAGAAGAGAAAATGTTCAGCATATCATAAAACATAAGAATAAGGGCTGAAATTAATTCCGAGCCTAGGGGCAAAAATGTAATTTTGTAAAGTTAGGGGCAAAATGTAATTTTTCCATGATGTGATTTTTGGATTGAAATAAATAGTATGAGTATTAAATGAGCTAAATGTGTTATTATAGATCAAGAAAGACGCGAATTGATCTCGAGCGGGGAAGGAAAAAGTTTTGGATTAAATTGCAAAATTTTCACATTTTGCACCAAGGTAAGTTTGTATGTAAATATTACAATAATTTCATGTACATTCTTATATTTCAGCCTATTATATGTATATACTAGCTGATGTTGAAGTATAAATCATTGTTGGAAGAATGGAAATAAATAATAGAGAGAGAGATCCGGTTGAACATTGGAAAAATCGAATAAAATAGATGGAGCGTAGCTAGGTCACATGTATGATGCCGAGTGCACATCATGTGTACAAGAAAGCTACGAGACACCTCAGTAGTAGCTAGGTCACATGTGTGATACGAGATGTATCCCATGTAGACAAGAGAGCTACGTGAAAGATAAATGTAGCTAGGTCGCATGCGTGATTCCAAGTGAAGGACACCATGTAGACAAGAGAGCTACGTGAAAGATAAATGTAGCTGGGTGCATGCGTGATTCCAAGTGACGGACACCATGTAGACAAGAGAGCTACGAGACAAATCGGCTAGGTCGCATGAGTGGTACTAAGTGTTCACCATGTGTACAAGAGAGCCGAACTAAACGAAGTATGATGGTGGGGTGTGTCTTTGAAACCATTAAATATCGAGGATTGATCCGAATTGTTCAACGGGATGGTTTTGTGGTGACATTGTGGTTTGGACCTATACTTATGGTGAATGAAATATGGTGAAAATGATTTGTGGTATATACAAATATAAGATAAAATGAGGTTAGCATAAAGAATTTGTGAAAGAGTGAAATTAGCATTAAAACTGTTTTTAGATGGTAGCAGTGACGTGATTTTGAAAAATCACCAAAAATAGGAGGAATATAATTAGAGGTTGAATGAGATGTGAAATTAAAGTTTAATGACTCTACTTTCATATAAAAGAAACAGAGCAAGCAAAGGAATTCTATATTTTGAGATATTTACAATTGTATGTGACTTGCTCAGGATGAATACGTGATCCCCTGTTCCAACTTTGAAAAATTATTAAAAATTGTACAAAGCAAATTAAGAAATATAGTTTACATTCCTAAATTCCTTATTGAGACTATTTTTAAATGAAACAGACTTCAGGGTTGTTTGAATTGTGTACTGAGAGAAATTCAATTTGTAGTGAACAGAGGTCAGATCAGTCGAGCTGTGTAACAGGGAAACTTTAACTAATAAACTGTACTAATCGGCTGAACCAAAATTATAGAAAAAATTAGCAAAAAGCTTTATGAGTCTAGATTCAGGAAATTTTACGGATTTGAATTTCGAGTTTGGTAACTCGAGTTATGATTTATTTAGTGAATATGACGCAGCAGAGACAGCTTAATCAAAGTGGAATGAATAGTGAAGTTAAAGTAGATGTACTTGAATTGTTGTGTAAACATGTTAGATTTTTTTTAATTAGCATTTACATACTTACTTACTAAGCTATAAGCTTACTTTGTTTCTCTCTTTTGTCTTATAGTGTTCTCCGGCTTGCTCAGAGTTAAGGATCGTGAAGATCTATCCGCACTATCCTACTTTAGGGTATTTGAACTAAACGTTTTGAATTATGGCATGTATAGTAGGCTTAATTATATTGTTACGTGTCATATTTGTCTAGGTTTAAAATATTAGTTACTGATTTCGACCAGCTAATTTGTACAAGCCATTAAAGTTGGCTAATATTGTTCAAGACATATTTATATTTCGATTATGTTTAATGGTAGGTATTATGTTCGGTAATACCTTGTATCTGTTCCTACGACGATAATTGGTAAGGGTGTTACATTTAGTGGTATCGAGCTATGGTTTAGTCGGTTCTCGGACTAATAAAGTGTGTGTAAAAGTCTAGCTATACATGCCATAAAAATATTGTGATAGTGTGGTGACTCTGATTATTCTAAAGCGTGTTTTGTTTTAATATAGTAATGGATCCTGAAGGAACTGCTGCGATGATGATCTTTGCTAATGCGCCGGCTCCCGCACAAGGGACCGCTACTGTGGAAAGTAGACACTGAGACATTGAGACAAGGAGATGAGGCTCGGGATGCCTTTCTCCAAATGATGAACAATTGGTATCTTGAATTTATTCGAGCAAATCCAAATGCTCAACCTCCTCCACCCCTCCTATACCTCGGACGATTCTCAGAGTTGCTCAAGGTATAGATTTGGTAAGAATGAACAAGCCTCCGGTTGACAAGATTCAAAAACAAGGGGCTGAAGAGTTTAGAGCAAAGATCGATGATGATCCCGAGAAAGCGGAATTCGGCTTGAAAATTCTACCCGTGTATTTGATGAGCTCTCATGTACACCCGAGGAATGCTTAAAGTGTCTTTGATCACTTTTGAGAGATTCGACTTACCACGGTGGAAGACTTTGGTTGCAGTGGTGCCAAAAGAAAAAGTTACTTGGGATTTCTTCCAGGAAGAATTTAGAAAGAAATACATAAGTCGCGATTCATTGATCAAAACGGAAGGAGTTCCTTGAATTGAAGCGGGGAAAATGTCTCAGAGCGAGTATGAACGCGAATTTGTAAGACTCAAGCAAGTATGCCCGTGAATGTGTGTCCACCGAGGCCATTATGTGTAGAAGATTTGAAGATGGGCTGAATGAGGACATTAAAGTGCTTGTAGGAATTTTGGAGTTGAAAGAATTTGTAGTATTGGTTGATCGAGCTCTTAAAGTCAAGAATTGAACAAAGAAAGAAGAAAAGTCGCTATTGAGGCCCGAGATGTCGAAAAAGACAGATAAGCAAGCCATTTCAATCTCAACCAAAGAGGTCCAAAGAGACAAACCCTCGAATGACAGTTTCAATTGGGGATTCACACAGAGATCGTGGTAGAGCATATTCGGGTCTAAAGCTCAAGCTACTTGATGGCAAGTGTGGGTAATGTGCGACCTAAAAAGCCCGAGTGTCGACAATGTGGCGAGCAACATTATGGTGAGTGTTGGGGGACCGAGCGAGCTTGTTTCAAAAGGTTCTCATGAGCATTTTATTAGAGATTGTCCGGAGAAAGTTAAAGAAGAAAGATTTGAGTGCTAGATGCGAATACCACCGCTAGTAGAGGTAGACCACCGAGAAATCTTGGAGGTGGGACTAGTAGTAAACCGTGATGAAAGATTTAACGCAAGATCGAAGCTAGAGCACTGCTAGAGCTTATGCTATACGTGCCGAGAAGATGCATCATCTCCGATGTTATTATTGGTACATTTTCTCTATGATACTATTGTTATTGCATTGATTGATCCGGGTCCACTCATTCCTATATTTGCATGAATTTAGTATCCAATAAAAAGTTGCTGTTGAATTTATGAGTTTACGATTAAAGTGTCGAACCCTTAGGCCAATATGTGCTAGTTGACAAGGTTTGCAAGAATTGCCCATTAATGATTCAAGGTCACTTTTTTTCCGGCCAACTTGATGTTGTTACCATTTGGTGAGTTTGACGTTATCTTGGGAATGGACTGGTTAACATTGTATGATGCTAAGGTAGATTGTAAACAAAAGACACTAGAATTGAAATGTGAAAATGGAGAAATTCTGTGGGTTGAAACAGATGAATCAAATAAATTGCCTATGGTGATTTCGCACATGTCTGCACGTAAATACATGAGAAAAGGGTGTGAAGCTTATCCGCTTATGTAATGAATATTGAGTTGCCCCAACGAAATTTGAATCGATCTTAGATAGTCCGTGAGTTTCGGATGTATTTCGGAGGAATTGCACAGGTTGCCTCCGAATAGAGATAGATTTTGCTATTGATTTGTTGCCGCATCGCACCGATCTCGATTGCTCCATATAGAATGGCTCATTGAATTAAAAGAATTGAAGGCTCGATTGCAGGGAGTTAACGAGACAAGGGATTTGTGAGACCGAGTTTCTCTCCTGGGTGCTCTGTATTATTCAGAAGAAGAAGGATGGTTCAATGAGACTTTGCATTGATTACCGTCGACTTAATAAGGTGACTATAAAGAACAAGTACCCATTGCCGAGGATTGATGATTTATTCGATCGGTTAAAGGGGCCACAGTGTTTTCAAAGATTGATTTGAGGTCCGGTTACTACCAAATGAGAGTTAAGGAGTCGATGTCTAAAGCGCCTTTAGGACAAGGTATGGACATTATGAGTTTCTTGTGATGCCTTTCGCTTAACAAATGCTCCAGATTATATTTATGGACTTAATGAATCGGATCTTCCGGCCATATTTGGATAAGTTTGTAGTAGTGTTTATAGATGACATTTTAATTTATTCTCGAGATGAGTCTGAACATGTCGAACACTTGAGAACTATATTGCAAATCTTGAGAGAAAAGAAACTGCTTGCCAAGTTTAGTAAAAGTGAGTTCGGCTTCGTGAAGTCGGATTTTGGGGCATATAGTCTCGGTGATGGTATTGGTGGATCCAAGTAAGATTTCTGCGATCGTTGATTGGAAACCGCCAAGAATGTATTCGAGGTTAGAAGCTTTTTAGGCTTAGCCGGTATTATAGACGTTTTGTTGAAGGATTTTCGATGATTGCCTCTCCTATGACTAAGTTGTTGCAAAAGAATGTTAAATTTGAATGGACTGATAAATGTCAACAAAGTTTTGAAAAATTGAAAGCACGATTGATGAAGCACCAATTTTAGTACTGCCCGAGTCGGAAAGGAGTTCGTAATTTACTGATGATGCTTCATTGATGTGCCTTGGATGTGTGTTGATGCAAGAGGGTAAAGTGGTAGCTTATGCTTGAGACGCTTAAAACCGCATGAGAAGAACTATCCTACACATGATTTGGGCGGCATTGTTGTTTTTGCCTTGAAGATTTGGCGACATTATTTGTACGGTGAAAATGCCGAATTTTTACCGATCACAAAAGTTTGAAGTACTTGATGAATCAAAAGGATCTGAATCATGACAAATAAGATGGCTTGAATTATTAAAGGATTATGATCTAGTGATTGATTATCATCCAGAAAAGCAAATGTAGTTCTTGGCGCCTTGAGCGAAAAAATTTCTTTTTACTTTGAGAGCCATGAACACGGGGTTAGCATTGTCTCGATGATGGGTCAATCTTAGCATAAATGAGAGCTAAACCGTTATTTCTCCGCTTAATTGGTGATGCTCAAAAGAATGATAGTGAGTTGCGGATCAAGAGAACTCAATGCGAATCGAGTTACGACTCGATTTTCGAGTTGGACCGGATGATTGTTTGATGTTTCGAGACAGGATATGTGTGCTTGAAAAACGATAAATTGATTCGTAAAATATTACATGAGGCGCACAATGGTCGTTTATCGTTCATCCTGGTAGCACAAAATGTATAATGATTTAAAGAAGTCAGTATTGGTGGCGGTATGAAAAGGACATTTCGAATTTGTAACCAAGTGTTTGATCATCAACAAGTAAAAGTTGAACATCAAGTGCCTTCGTGGATTACTTCAACCAAGAATGGTGCCCGAGTGGAAATGGGACAAGATTACCATGGATTTTGTAACCGGTTTGCCTTTAACTCCTAAAAGAAGGATCTTGTTTGGGTAGTGGTTGATAGATTAACAAAGTCAGCCCACTTTATACCAAGACGCACTGATTACTCACTTGATAAATTAGCGAATTATATGTTGCTGAAATTGTGAAGTTGCACGGAGTACCTATGTCTATAATATCGATAGAGATCCAAGATTTACCTCGAGACTTTGGAAAAAGTTACAAGAAGCTTTGGGTACAAAATTGAACTTTAGTACCGCATTTCATCCACAAACAGATGGTCAAACAGAAAGAGTAATCCGGTACTCAAGATATGCTTAGATCTTGTGTTTTAGAATTTGGAGGTAGTTGGGAGAAATATCTATCTTTGATTGAGTTTGCCTACAATAACAGCTTATCAATCAAGTATACAAATGGCACCGTCTGAAGCCTTGTATGGTCGTAAGTGTCGGACTCCTTTATATTGGACCGAGCTTAGTGAGAAACAGATTCATGGAGTTGATCTAGTTAAAGAAACCGAAGAGAAAATAAAAGTAATTCGGATTGCTTGAAAGTCGCTTCAGATCGACAAAAGTCATATGCTGATTTAAAAAGAAAAGAGATTGAATTTCGGTGGGTGATAAAGTGTTCTTGAAGGTGTCACCATGGAAAAAGATTCGAGATTTAGTCGAAAAGGCAAGTTGAGTCCGCGTTTTATTGGGCGTCTGAGATTCTTGAGAGAATTGGACCATGGCATATCGGTTGGCCTTACCGGCGAGTTAGAAAGAATTCATAACGTGTTTCATGTATCAATGTTGCGACGTTATCGTTCTGATCCTTCACATGTGATTTCTCCAACAGAAATTGAGATTCGATCGGATATGACCTATGAGGAGGAACCAATAAAGATTTTGGCTCGAGAGGTTAAACAGTTAAGAAATAAAAGTATAGCTTTAGTGAAAGTATTGTGGCACGACATGGGATAGAAGAGGCTACGTGGGAACCTGAAGAAGCTATGAGGAAGCAAGACCCAAACCTCTTTACGAAGAAGATTTTCGGGACGAAAATCTCAAAAGGGGGAGAATTGTGACAACCCGAATTAGGGCCTAATCGGAATAGTGGTTTCGTGACCACAAATCCGAGATAGAAATAATTGTTTTATAATTATTTTGGGGTTTATGATATGATTGCATGATTGTGTGAAAATTTCGTGATGAAATTCTATGCCTAAAGTGCTTAAATTGAAAGTAGGGACTAAATCGAATAAGTTGCAAAATTTGCATCCCGAAGTTTTAGTATGAAATTGTTTTGGAATATTAATTAGGAGGTCTTAAATAGCAATTTGACCAATTTTAAGTTCATGGACAAAATTAGGACATGGAAGGAATTGTTGAAAGTTTAGTAAGGAGGGCATTTTGGTCATTTGGATATTAAATGAAATAAAATGGGAAAAATAACACAAAATTGGTCATCATCCTCCTTAGTTGCTGCCGAATTCTCCCTCTCTCCATAGCTAGGGTTTCTTCAATTTTCAAGCTCCATAGTAAGTGATTCCAAGCCCCGTTTTTAATGTTCTTTACGTTTTTGGAATCCCGGAAGCTCGATTAAGCTTATGCTAGTAATAATTTAACCTAGGGTTCAAATTTGGAAAAATACCCATAGGTGAAATTTGGGTATTTTGATGTTTTATGATAGAATATGAGGTTTTAAATTATGTTAAATAACTTGTGCTACTCGGTTTTAAGTGAAAACGAGTAAAAGCAGCATAATCGGTAAAAATACCTATTGTTCATAACTATATGATAGAGTGAGAATTTGATGTGGTTGTAGAAGAGAAAATGTTCAGCATATCATAAAACATAAGAATAAGGGCTGAAATTAATTCCGAGCCTAGGGGCAAAAATGTAATTTTGTAAAAGTTAGGGGCAAAATGTAATTTTTCCATGATGTGATTTTGGATTGAAATAAATAGTATGAGTATTAAATGAGCTAAATGTGTTATTATAGATCAAGAAAGACGCGAATTGATCTCGAGCGGGGAAGGAAAAAGTTTTGGATTAAATTGCAAAATTTTCACATTTTGCACCAAGGTAAGTTTGTATGTAAATATTACAATAATTTCATGTACATTCTTATATTTCAGCCTATTATATGTATATACTAGCTGATGTTGAAGTATAAATCATTGTTGGAAGAATGGAAATAAATAATAGAGAGAGATCCGGTTGAACATTTGGAAAAATCGAATAAAATAGATGGAGCGTAGCTAGGTCACATGTATGATGCCGAGTGCACATCATGTGTACAAGAAAGCTACGAGACACCTCAGTAGTAGCTAGGTCACATGTGTGATACGAGATGTATCCCATGTAGACAAGAGAGCTACGTGAAAGATAAATGTAGCTAGGTCGCATGCGTGATTCCAAGTGAAGGACACCATGTAGACAAGAGAGCTACGTGAAAGATAAATGTAGCTGGGTGCATGCGTGATTCCAAGTGACGGACACCATGTAGACAAGAGAGCTACGAGACAAATCGGCTAGGTCACATGAGTGGTACTAAGTGTTCACCATGTGTACAAGAGAGCCGAACTAAACGAAGTATGATGGTGGGGCGTGTCTTGAAACCATTAAATATCGAGGATTGATCCGAATTGTTCAACGGGATGGTTTTGTGGTGACATTGTGGTTTGGACCTATACTTATGGTGAATGAAATATGGTGAAAATGATTTGTGGTATATACAAATATAAGATAAAATGAGGTTAGCATAAAGAATTTGTGAAAGAGTGAAATTAGCATTAAAACTGTTTTTAGATGGTAGCAGTGACGTGATTTTGAAAAATCACCAAAAATAGGAGGAATATAATTAGAGGTTGAATGAGATGTGAAATTAAAGTTTAATGACTCTACTTTCATATAAAAGAAACAGAGCAAGCAAAGGAATTCTATATTTTGAGATATTTACAATTGTATGTGACTTGCTCAGGATGAATACGTGATCCCCTGTTCCAACTTTGAAAAATCATAAAAAATTGTACAAAGCAAATTAAGAAATATAGTTTACATGCCTAAATTTCTTATTGAGACTATTTTTAAATGAAACAGACTTCAGGGTTGTTTGAATTGTGTACTGAGAGAAATTCAATTTGTAGTGAACAGAGGTCAGATCAGTCAAGCTGTGTAACAGGGGAAACTTTAACTAATAAACTGTACTAATCGGCTGAACCAAAAATTATAGAAAAAAAATTAGCAAAAATCTTTATGAGTCTAGATTCAGGGAAATTTTACGGATTTGAATTTCGAGTTTGGTAACTCGAGTTATGATTTATTTAGTGAATATGACGCAGCAGAGACAGCTTAATCAAAGTGGAATGAATAGTGAAGTTAAAGTAGATGTACTTGAATTGTTGTGTAAACATGTTAGATTTTTTTTTTAATTAGCATTTACATACTTACTTACTAAGCTATAAGCTTACTTTGTTTCTCTCTTTTGTCTTATAGTGTTCTCCGGCTTGCTCAGGAGTTAAGGATCGTGAAGATCTATCCGCACTATCCTACTTTAGGGTATTTGAACTAAACGTTTTGAATTATGGCATGTATAGTAGGCTTAATTATTTTGTTACGTGTCATATTTGTCTAGGTTTAAAATATTAGTTACTGATACTCGACCAGCTAATTTGTACAAGCCATTAAAGTTGGCTAATATTGTTCAAGACATATTTATATTTCGATTATGTTTAATGGTAGGTATTATGTTCGGTAATACCTTGTATCTGTTCCTGACGATAGCAATCTGTAAGGGTGTTACATCTTTTCCTCAACTCACGGCAATGGGGGGGCATGGATGAGACCATTTTTTTTTTTCATCACTCCTCCCTTTCATTATTTAATACCATGCTCATTATTTTATTTTTCCTAACATACATCACTAGCCTAACATGTTTGTGACATGTTTCCACCCATAGCATGGCCGGCCACTATGCTTCAATTTGGCTAATTTGACATTCAAGGACAAACACTTTCCCACATGTATTAATAGGCCATTTTAACACTTGCCTAGCATATTTCTAAATTGTCTCACATAAGTCCCTACTAATAAATTTCACATTCACTGACCAAATTAAAGTATGGAACTATCACACAAGCATTTACGCACATCATAAACACAGAATATAACCTTTAATTATTTATAAGACTCGGCTTCGTGGTCCCGAAACCACTTTCCGACTAGGGTCAGTTTAGGGCTCAATTTAGGGCTGTCACACCACCCATCCAACCGCTACACACCATCTCCATCCCCCGATACACACTATGTGGGGATACAAATATCGACCCACCCATCCGATACACTCCAATGGTAGCCTGGTTGCAGTACTACCTTCATTGCAGCAAGCTGTTGATAAATATGGGGCTTAATAGCCATCGATGGATCCACGGTCGTCAAGCAACCATGCGGTCCTCATATACTTCCTCCGTTCCATAATTCCCAACCCATATGCAACCTAAACAGAATATCATATGAATGCAGTAGGTATACATGTAACATCTATAAATCTTACATTCCACACATAAGGGTATTTTAGTCATTTCCGCTCTTAGGGGCATTTTCGATAATTCCTCCTTATTATGGGTTTATTTCTTACCTTGGCCCTTTAACAAGTCCACGTTGGCTAAAGTGAACAGATACTATGCACTAGGTAGGATTCCAAAGAAGAGGAGGTGAGTCATCAAGACCGCTTAAGTACCAAGCTCTCCCTAGATCCAATCTTAGACATGTATATGCCCATTGCCACACCTTAACCTTATGACTGGTCCACGATCGCAATTAATTAATTATTTAAATTTTATGCCTGATTGATTAGTTACCAAAAACCGGGTCCACAACCCCTTACTAAACACTAATAGATCCATACTTATTCATTTGGCCCCTTTAGGCCAAATCTCATTCATATGGCCCATCAGGCCCAATCACATTCATATGGCCCATCAGGCCCAATCACTTTCATATGGCCTGTCAGACCCAATCACATTCATAGTCATGCAATCATATGATTTTTCATCAAATAGTATCAAATTGCCAATTTTGCCTATTATGGGCCCTATAGCCCATCGGGCCCATTTAGCCCATTCTGGTTCAGTTGGCCAATACACTACCCAAGTCCATGGAATCGCTCATGGGGTCTCTGATAACCTATCAGTTCCCCCTTACGAGTGTTCGCGCACTCGCAAGACTATTGTAGCCAAACTTCTGGCCTTTCGGTCGGGATATGCCGGTCTACTCTGTGTTTGCAGTGTATGTACACACTTGGTACTAAAACGTGTCACGATCTCCTTAGCCATGAACCTTGAATGACAAGCCTTAACAGCCCTTCCTTGATCACTAATCACGAGTATTTCTTAAATCCAAAACCCCAAAATGCCTAAGGAACAACTCGGTAGAGATCTGAAATTTAAGATTCAATACTAATCCCACAAGAATCGATCGGCCAACGTTGAAGAAAAAGTGGCGGCACAAAAGGATTTTGGCCAAAAGATATTTCGCTTTAGAGAAAGTAACTTGGAGCGAGAAAGAAAAGAGTTTGATGAGAAAGGAAGGGAAGAACTCGGCACAAACTAAAACAGAAAGAATAAGGGATTTTGGTTTTTAGATATTTGAAGAGAAAAGTGTTTTCGGTAAAAAGAAAGGAAGAATTCGGCATTAGCCTTGATTTCCCAAAATCGGCACCTATATATACTATAGCCGAATTTACCTATCCTCGAATTCCCAATTTGGCTCCACTTCTCTACACACCTCATCTTCTAACTTTTCTCCCTGATAACTCCTTAATCCCTTCCTTAAATTTCTCCTCTGATCACTTCCTTCAGAGTTCACGTCCAACGCCACTACTGGCCATTTATTAAGCAAAAATAAATCCTTCTTTTCAGCAAGGAGGGATTCGAACCCCAAACCTCCTTGCCATACATGTGACGCCACCTCTAAGCCCCACATTTGATGCTACTTGCCGCTCCAACACAAGGCTCCTTGTGTCCAATTCCTCCTTCATTTATTCAAAAACCCAAACTACTTGCCATCAATGTTCTTTTAATTATTAAACTATAATTTCCTTCACCCCAAAGTTTGAACTCATAACTTAACCAATGCCTATTATCACAAAAATAACACTTGACTAGGAATATTATGCACACCTTTTATCAAAACCGAAAAAAAGTTTGGGATATTTGGGGCGTTACATAATTGATCTAGTCCCTCTATTTCGGCTACGAGGTAAGTTCATATACAAATAAATGTCTATAAATTTTTATTTGTCATTGAATTGCTATGAATGCTAAATGAGCAAATACGAGCAAGTATCGACAAAGTAATGTTAACCGAAAGTCCCGTACGAACCCTAGGAATAGAATAGTATACGAATTTCATGACTTAGGATTGCCGAGATCTGATTACATCTAAGACCATGTCTGGGACATTGGCTTTAACACCCCCTACCTGTGTCCTACGCAAGGATAGGATTTGAGGCATTAACGGACTTAAACACAAACAATCATGCAAACTGGGCCATAAAATTTCAATCATAGTTTAAAACATTCAACCACATGCACATAGTCCCTTATTTGGGTTTACGAAGTCCAAAACATACTTTAGAAAGGTTTCAGGACTAAATTGAGAACTTTGGAAAGATTTGGGAAAAACTTAGAAATATTTCTCAGGAAACAGGGTCACACGCTCGTGTGCCATCAACACGCCTATGTCCTCAGGTCGTGTAACTCTCTATTTATGATATAAACAAATAAATTGAACCACACGGCCAGGCCACACGCCCATGTCACCAGGCTATATCCCTCACACGGTTGAGACATACGGTCGTGTCTCATCCCGTATAGTTAACTCTTAGGCTATTTTCTAAGACTTTTCGTTGCCCTTAAATGCACACACATATACATGGATCCAATGGCATTCAACATCCTCAATTATGATACAAACATATCATTTACCTATCAACATGCATGTGTTACACATTCCCACATTAAGCCAAGACTAGCCATACCATAGTTATCTTTGTACCAATTTATTTCAACTTATCATCAAACTTCCATGTTCAAAGCATTATTATTTATCTCCATATTACACATTTATTTCATGGTCATAAAACATGCATTCAACACACATGACATATTGCCAACCATGCATGACAAACAAACATAATCATATCTTTACATCATAAGCAATAAATTGTAACTTGAATGGCTATACTTACAAGCCATAATCAATACGAGCCACATCTCTTGGCAATATACAATAGCTCAAAATAGGCCAATATATTTGGTCAAATCATAATAACACGTGTCATAGAACTAGGTCCCTATACATGCCACTCACTTGATAATTCTAACATATGTAACAATATTCCAAAGGTATTGGCTTGATAGTGTGATCTTGCCTCAACGATCTCCAACCCCGAGTGACGACAACACTAAAAGAAATGGAAAGAAGGAGTAAGCTTAAAGCTTAGTAAGTCCATATGAAAATAATAAGCAAATTATAAACATGATTCCATGGAAATATAATCATAGTTACACTTTTACTTATTTTCTGGTCAAGCTATTTTCTCGAGTCATAGTTACTAAACTATTTATATCTAGAGCTAAGGAACTTCAAATTAAGATACATAAATTTTCATAAAACTAGACTCATATATATTTTTATCTTAAAATTTCCAAAATTTTTGGTCTAGCCAATAAGTACAGTTTATTCTTTAAATTTACCCCTGTTCTGCTGCTTGACAGCTTTGACCTTTCTTTACTAAAAATCATTTATCTCATAGTACGGGTTTCTATTAATGCTCTTGTCTATTTATCTTGAAAATAGACTCATTAAGAATTTTAAGCATATAAATTATAGCCAATAATTGTTTTTTACAATGTTTAATGATATTTCCAAGTCAAAACAGGGGATTCTAAAATCATTCTGACCTTGTCTCACGAAAATTTAAATATCTCATAATATGAAATTCTTTTACTTACATCATTTCCTTTATATGATAATATACTCAAATATATTTAATTTCATATCTTGTTCAATCTCTAATTCCATTTCCACCATTTTTGGTGATTTTCTTAAAGTTACACAACTGCTACTATCCAAAACTATTTTATTACAAAATTTCCTCTTACATAATTTCACTTACTCCATTCCATATTACCGAAAGTTCGCTCAACAATTGAGCACATTGCTCATAAATCTCCACAATCATATACCTGCACTTATTCATCACATGGTCAAGTTCACATGTATTTTCACTTAGTCAATTTCCCGTTGAACTCATCGGAATAATAACATATACATGGTTGCCTGCACATATTACCACCCTTGTAACCGAAGCTATCTGGTACGCATAGTCGCCTGCACTTAGTACTATACATGCGACCTGAAATCTGGTACACGTAGTAGCCTGCACTTAGTACTGCACACGTGACCTAATAATCTGATACACGTAATAGCCTGCACTAAGCACTACACACGTGATTGAAGTTGTCGGGTACGTATAGTAACCTGCACTTAGTACTACACATGCGACCTAACTATCTCGTACACGTAGTAGCCTACACTTAGTACTACACATATGACCTAACCATTTGATACACGTAGTAGCCTGCACTTAGTACTACACACATGATTGAAGTTGTCGTGTACGCATAGTAGCCTGCACTTAGTACTACACATGCGACCTAACTACCTAGTACACGTAGTAGCCTACACTTAGCACTACACACATGACCTAAAACCATCTTAAACACATAGTAGCCTGCACATAGTACTACACATATGTTCTCACAATGGATCATTCATATCATTTCTATTTCGAAGGTTCAAACGAGAAATTCCTCATTTTTCAACATTTAACAAACTCATTCATAATCTATTTCGATTCGTAATCTACATCAAATGATCATTCTGTAGGCAGCCACATCTCATATACTAATGAAATATAATAACATAAAAAGAATCGATATATTAGTTACATACAAACTTACCTCGAATGCGAGCGCGACTATTTATTCTGATTTAGTCCATAATCTCATTCAATCCCAGTCTATGCCCGAATCTCATTTTCCTTGATCTATAATATCACATTTAGCTTAATAATTAGTCACATTATTCATATGGATCCAAAAATCATATTTTTACAAATTTTTATTTTGACCTCTAAACTTTCACATATTTGCACTTTTGCCCCAAAGCTCATAAAATGATTTTTGTCCAATTTCCTTGCATTTTAAGCCTAGCCAAATAATTTCCATAACTATAGAAGCCCCTAATTTCCACTAAATCACACTTTTATGACAAATTTTGTAAATTTTGCAAAATAATCCATTTTGACAATTTCACCGAAAATCACTTAGTAAAAGTCGCTTATTACACACCGAGCATTCATTTTCTACCATTAGACAACAAAAAAAATGCATGTCATCCATGGGTAAATTTTTAAACACAAACCCTAGCTCAAAATATGGGTAGAAATGAGTAGATCTTGTTACGAGGATCTCAAAAACGTAAAAATCATTAAACCCGGGGCTAGAACAGACTTACAATCGAGCTTGGAAGCTTGAAAACCCCTAGTTATGTCTTCTCCATGCAATTTTTGGCCATAGGGTAGAAGATGGACAAAAATTGGCTTTTATTTTTGTTTTTAATTCATTTTAATTACTACATCACCAAAATGCCCCTAATTTAAAAATATTCTATTTCACCCATTTCATGTCCATTTTTTGTCCAACAAATTATCCAATGATATGATTACCATTTAAGGGCCTCCAATTTAAATTTCATAACAATCAGACACCTCTAACATGTAGAACTAAACTTTTTCACTTTTTACAATTTAGTCCTTTTGACCAAATTGAATGCCCAAAAGTCAAAATTTTCGAACGAAATTTTCACGAAATCATCCCGTAAAATTTTAGAGGATAAAAATTTAATAAAAAAATTACTGTGTTGAATTTCTGGTCCCAAAACCACTGTTCTGACTAGGCCCTAATTTGAGATGTTACAACTCTCCCCCCTTTAAGGATTTTCATCCCCGAAAATCTTACTAGAAGAGTGGTTTAATTATCACATAAACTCCACTATCTCATAATCATTGCTGAAGAACTTTTACTCAGGCTATGTTTAATACCGTACGGTTCAACGAGCATTCTAAAAAATATGCGATTGAATAAATGAATAATCGATTTAGGTACGTGGAGATGTGTTCAACATTTGTTAATGAGAAGTAAGTATATGTGCAAGTGATGACATGTGATATAAGTATGAGAAAATATGCTATATGTGCAAATGAATTGGGAATATGTGAAATGTATATGAACTATGTGGTTTGTGATAGTATTTGGCTATAGAGTATATGTATTTTATGATGCTTATATGCTTAAAATGATAAATTTATTTGTATATGTCTTACTAAGCTTTTGAAAGCTTACTTTGTGTGTATTTTGTGACAGCCCTAATATGACCCTAGTCGGGAAGTGGTTTCGGGACCACAAAATCGAGTCATAAAAATAATTAGCTGTCATGTTTGATGCTTACTATATGTATATATGCATGTGTGAAAATTTCATATTTGAATTTTGCTAATTGTAGGTGAAATTTAGTAAATAGGACTTATGTGAGAAAATTTAGAAGTGTGCTAGGCAAATGTAAAGTGGCCTGTTAATGCATGTTATAGAAGTGAGGGGTTTGCATGTCAAATTGGCCAAAAAATTGAGCTAGTGGCCGGCCATGCTATGGGTCATAGCATATTTTAAGCATGGTGTGCTAATGTTCATGTTGGAAAGAATAAAATAATGAGTTAGTAATAAAATAAGGGGCATGAAGGGTGAAGGAAAGAAAAAAAAAGGCATCACATTGTTCTTCTTAGCCGTACAAGAAGAAGAAGAAAGAAGGAAAGGGTGAAAGAAACAAGTCTTTATTCTTGTTTCTTCTTGGCCGATTCTAAGAGGGAGAGAGGAGCAACCATTCGGTGATTCTAAGTCATGAATAAGGTGAGAAATTCATGTTAGCTTATGGATTTTTTTAGCATATTTTGAGTTAGATGTTAAGTTCATTACATAGCCCATGACAAAATTTTTAGTTTTATGGTGTCTTGAGCATTCGGCCATGGGGAAAATGGTAGGGATAGATTGATGTTTTAAGGTTTAATAGAGTTTAAGCTACTAATACTTAATTTTTGGTATTTATATGTGAAAGAGATGAACTTGAAATTTTGAATTTACATGAATAAATCTTTTGGTTTGTCTTAGTATTAAATTGAAGGGAATGCCGTAGGTGCTTGAATGTACTAACTAGATATTGTTTTATATACATCTCTCAATAGGTTCGGCTTTGTGAATGAATTTAGGGGATTAAACCTCGAATGATGTTATGTATAGGTTTCGGCTATGAATCTTTGTGTTTAATTTCTTTATGTGTTGATGTTCGAATTGAAAAGGGGATGTTAGTTATGTTATAACATTTGCTTAATAATGAAAGGACATGAGCTTAAAGCTTGAGTAGCATTCGGTATTAGAGTAAGTTAAAATTTGTTAGAAAATAACTCCCAAGTTAGTGAATCACGAGTTGAGAAATGATTTCTCGAATGTCTAAAATAATATTCAGCCTAGGCTTGTAAACATGTCTAATCGGTGTTAAATGTTTTAATTAGGAAAGATTATAAATTGAGTTTAGTGTTCAAGGAATATTTGGTTGGACACCTAGTGCCAAACGTGTTCAAACCCAACTTACCAAGTACATAAATATGATAATGCTATAATGGTAGACTTAATTGGATTTGGCATTTTGAGTGATGCGTTTGACTCTTGTGTCGATTTGGGACAATATGTGTACTATGTGAAACTAAATGATGTCTATGAAATCCTAATATGCAAGGTATTAAGCTAGTATTATGTTCGATGGGGCATGAGTAGAGCATATGTATAATGCTTGAATAACTAGTTAATAAAATCATTCGCACTTAATTGTATAATATACATGTATTTAATCGAATAGCTAATTTGATAAGTTATTAAATAAGATCTATTTGTTTGAATCAAGCTCAAGAGCTAAGAGGGTCAAAATCAGATAAAGGAAAAGAAAAAGCAATCGAGTAGCCTATCCGCAACTATTCAAAATATTCGAGGTAAGTTTTAAGTGATTAAACGTTGAGTAAATTCAATCATAATAGAACATAATGAGTTGATTTAATAAGATATGATGTGGCCATGATATGTTTTAAACTCAAATGGTAAGTTCATAAGTGTTTGGACTTGGAAATTTAAGAGCAAATTGTAATAATTTGCTTAGGACAGCAGCAGTAACGTGATTTTAGAAAATCACCATAAATTGTTGGTATGGAATTATAGGCTGAATAAAATATGTAATCAAAGCTTAATTAGTCTAGTTCCTTATAAAAGAGGCCGTGTGAGCAAAGAAATTTCCTAGAAAGAGATATTTAAAGTTGTGTGAGACGGTGTCAGAATGACTCTGAAATCCCCTGTTCTATTTTTAGAAAATCGTTATAATTTTCACAAAAATGTTTATAAGGTAAAATTTATATGCTTAGACTCATTAATGAGTCTAGTTTCAAATGAAATTAAATATAACACATTTTGAATTCTGTACAATGAGAAATCTGATTCGTAGTGAGGAGTGGTCAGATTAGTCGAACAGTGAAACAGGGGAAAACTTTAAGAAAAATCTGGTATTGATTGGCCACACCTAAAATTCTGAAACTTTTATGGATGAAAGATACATGAGTATACATTCGGGGAAAATTAACGGCAATTGATTTTGAGTTTTGTAGCTCCAGTTATAAACAATTTAGTGACTGTTGCTCAGGAACACTGCTTGTAGTGAATATGTGATTTTGTTGTAAACTTTGATGAAACTATTTGAGTTGCTTATAAGCTATTGCTGAAATTGATGTACAAGAAAAATATGAAATATGTATGAGATATATATATGTGATAAGGCCGAATGGCCAATGTGATGAATGTGAAAGTGCATATATGTGATAAGGCCTAATGGCCGATGTGATGAATGTGAAAGTGTGTATATATGTGATAAGGCCTAATGGCCGATGTGATGAATGTGAAAGTGTGTATATATGTGATAAGGCCTAATGGCCGATGTGATGAATGTGAAGGTGTATATGCGATAAGGCCGAATGGCCAATGTGATGAATGTGAAAGTGTATATATGTGATACGGCCGAGTGGCCAACGTGATGGATGTGGAAGTGTATAAATGTGATAAGTCCCGAAGGGTATTTGTGTTAGTACTATATCCGGGTTAAAACCCCGCAGGCTTTATGCGAGAATATTATCACCCATTAATGACTGTAGGCTTCGTGCTCGTACTATATCCGAGCTCTAATGACCCGATGACTACGTGTGGAGATTTTGTCCGGTAAGCCCGAACTAAAGGTTTTTTGAAGATTCAAGTAAAGCGTAAGATTATGCGACTTCACAGTAACAATTAGTAATAAATACGTTCAATGCGTTAAGTTGGTCAGGTATGTATTTTGAGATTATATTTAAGTTTGATTTAGACTAAATCACAAGGTCGTTATGTGATGCACATGTGAGTAAAGCAATGAGACTGTTCTATGATTATTGTGCATTTGGTCAATGTGGAAAGTCAGGTAAAAAAAATATGTAATGTACCTATGATCATAAGAGGTCACCATCAAGTGAGAATTTATCTGCCTATTACATATGATGAGACGTGCATATTCGAAAAAGGGGATGGTATGCCCGAAGGAAGAGTGAAATAAAAATACGAACAACTATGTTATAATTTGATTGTTATTCGTTGACACGGCTTAAAACTTACTAAGCATTGTAATGCTTATTCCGTGTACTTTGTTTCCTCTGTTTTATAGATCTCATTTGGAAGCTACAGGCTCGGCGATCATCAGCAACTAGTCACATTATCACCATCCACTGTTTGGTACTGCTACGTTTTGGAATATCTTATGGCATGTATAGAATAGACTAGTAGTGAGAGGATATTTTGGTTAATGTATAGGACTACCCTTTTGTTGTAGGTCATGTACCTTTCGGTTTTGTGTAAATTTGGATAGCCATGCGAAAATGGCTTAAGTACACTTTGATCATAGCATTATAATCGTTTTGTATGTCGTCCGTCGAGAGGTATGGAAATATTGGTAACGGTTAGTCATGGGAATGGTTATTCATAATCACTTTTGGTATATGTATGACAAACTCTAGTTGATCCATGGAGGATCATGAAATAGGTAAAGTTTACCTTAAAAATAGATGCTGGCAGCAGCAGTGATGTGGATGTGAAAAATCTCTAAAAATAGTAGGAATTGAATTAAATAGCGAATAAATTATGTAATCGAACCTTGATGAATCTATTTTCATAGGAAAGTAACGAAACGTTCATATGAACAGTATATTATGAGATGTTAAAGTTTTCGTGAGACAGGGAAAGAACGGTTTCTGGATCCCTTGATCTAACTTTGGAAATTCATTATAAATTAACCAGAGACATTTATAAGTCATGCCATATATGTATAGATTCCTTTTTTGAGTTTAGTTTCTATAGAAACAAACGGCATCAGTATTGAAGCCCTGTACAGGGAGATATCCAAATCGTAATGCATGAAGGTTAGTGTAGTCGCACCCTGTAATAGGGGAGGCTTTAACTAATAAACTGTACTAATTGGCTCGACCAAAAAATTCTAGAAAACAATCTGTAGATGGATATATGAGTCTAGTTTTGGGGAAAAATTACGAAACTGATTTTCGAGTTGTGGAACTCAAGTTATGATTTTTAAGGTGACAGTGACGCAGTTAGCCAGTCGTCTGGAAAATTTTTAAATGGACAGTGAGAGTAAATGAATTAAGTCGGTTAGCACCTCGTGTTCGACTCCGGCAACAGTCTCGGGTACGGGGTGTTACATATTTGCATTGTGATTTAGATATCAAAGCTACTGGAAGCTCAGGGATCGTTGAGTATCATCACCACACTATCAATTATTATTTTGGTACCTTTTGAAAATTTTTATATCATTGTATGGCATGTATAGGCTAGAATTAATGTGATATGTTTTGAGATGGGTATATCATGCCATGAGATATGGCTTGATTATGGTTGATCTTATGGTTTAATTTTGGTATATGATATGTGACGCAAAAATGGTAAATTTGGTGTATATATATGGCCTAGTGAAATGGTCTTTTTGGTAAGTTAGTTTTGTGGTTGAAATGGTTATAAAGGTGATATGAATCATGTGTTCAATGTATGAATTAGTTACATGGAATTAGTATGTTTGACTTGGAATTATGTATGGAAATTATTAATGATATTGAAGTATGAGTGATGCTTGTTTTGGAAATGTTTTAGTTGCATTTTGGGTTATGAAATGTGGTCTTAAAAGCTTATGGATATAGGGTGGCAAAATGGCTTTTCAAGTAGCCTATTTTTGTCCACACGGGAAGAGACACGGGCATGTGTCTCAGTCGTGTGATACACACAGTCATGTTACATGGCCATTTGTCCCCTAGGGTGTCCTACAATTTAAAGTCAGTCTCGACCACAGCCTAGACACACAAGCTTGTCTGGTGGCCATGTGAGGCACACAGCCTTGGCACATGGACGTGTGTGGCCATTTCGAAGGGTACACAGGCGTGTGATCGGCCGTGTAAACCAAGTCAGTTTCGACCACGGCCAAGATACACGGGGATATCTCTGGCCTTGTGGTCAAGTCAGTATGTATGCCCTGTTTCACCACAGCCTAAATACACGGGCGTGTCTAATGCCGTGTGAGGCACACGGCCTGTTCACACGGGCGTGTGACCTGTGATTCCTTGAAATTTTTCTAAGTGTCTGGAAACTTTTATAAGAGATCGGTTTAGTCCTAAACCTTCTCCAAAGTATGTTTAAGGTCTTGTTGACCTAAGAAAGGGACTTTATGTTGATATTTGACTATGATTTGACGATCTATGACTTTTGATTGTGAAATGATTACGAAATATTCCGATATGTCTGGTAATGCCTTTTAGCCCTAGTCCGGCGATGGATACGGGTTAGGGGTGTTACAAGCCTAGCCCATGTCCTAACCTTGAGGGTTATCTTAAAAACCAGGAAATTGAAAGGATGAGCTTTCAAAGCCCTGTGTGAGTTCAACATAAAAGAAGCAATATTTAAGTCATACATTTCATATATACATAGAACCACTTACATTTCAACATAATACCACATATAGCAAGGTGCATGAGAATGTCGATGCAGCTTTTTCAGAGATTAGTGCAATTTTAACAAAACGATTCTATAAAACCCAAACTTGGCCCAGTCGTTATGGCCAAATTCGGAAAGTTATATTGGCTACCGGAATGGCCAAGAAAAACTTTCTTGATTTTGAATGTATTTTTTAAACCATTGGCGCAATTCGTTCAAAACTAGTAAAATCAAATGTTCAACTTTATTTTCAATCTCATTTCAAAAACCATTTGTCAACAAAAATGGCCAAAATTAACATTCAAAATTAAAAAAATATATATTAAAACTATTGGCATGTCAATTTAAAACAAATGAAATAAAGCGTTTATTTTAATTTCATAAAAAAGTGCAAATTTTAGGAATCGGAATAAATGATATCTCAATTGTAAACACCCAATCATTTATTCAAAACTATTTCAAATTTTTAATCATACTTCTAAATCATTTGTCTTTTATTCAAAATTGAAAAACTTGTTTATTCGTCATTATTTCGAAATAAAACCACATTCACTTCATAAATCAAATGTCTTTAGAAAACTAACTTGTAAACATTAATAATTTTGAAAACTAAGTCTATTTTTATTAAAAACTTATTTTTGATAAATACAAAAAAATATATATTATTGATGATTTTATTTTAAAAGCTGAGTTTCATATGAAATCTTATCAAATACTAACTTATGAATTTTTAAAACTTAATGTCATAAAATAAAGTCATGCAAATCAAAATAAAATCCCCAAAGTAAAGTCCCATGCCACGTTACCATAATTTAACATAAAAAGTCTCAAATAGCAATAAAATCCATAAAAATCCAAATCATAAATAAAAGTCCATATTTATTTAAAAATCATTTTTGAGAGCACCGCCAACGACTACATCCAAGTCCTAACCACGAGGATTATCTGAAACACATAAGTAAAGTGGGTGATCTTTAAATAGCCCAGTCTGAGATCAATAGAAATAAAATCCCATAGATATCAAAACGTCAATCTCAACATATCAATCATCATAATAATCACAAGTTCTAACACTGATACTTATGGATGAACATGTCGACGCATATTTTAAAATGATGCACATTTTATAAAATTTCCTACCCATCTCTGCTACACACCAATAACGAGTTCCCCAGAACTCGTCCATCTGAAACACCCTTTGTGGATAAGCCACCATTGCTTTGCAGATAATCTGCTACTGATAACACTTTGTGGACAAGCCACAACTGATATTGGAACGATGGAAATGTGCAAGTGTACATAATCGGAACAAGTAATAAAGTGATAAGTAAATGTTGAGTTATCATGCCCACATGGACTGTGAAAAGAATTATTTATGAATGCAATTAAAAACACTTTGGTGAAGAAAAATATTTTGATTTTGAGGAAGTAGTTATACTAAAATTTAACTAAGTAAAATTAAATGATAAAAAAAGTTCCAATGCATGATTTCAAAAGATGATTTTAATCAAGATGACATAATTGTGTTATATTAATTACATTTCTTAACCTAGAATTACTGAACTCATGTTCATGTTGTTACAAATAAATCTAGGGCAACTTGGTAATTTGCTAGCTACTGCTCATACATACTTATTAAATTAACTAATCTCTTGAACATTTTTCAATACCAATTCAAATAATTAATCAATCTTTATAAGCACATAAAAGATTGAGTGAGGTAACAATATATTCCTACATTGAAACAGTTTAGTCATAATAATCTTGCAAGTTATGCAAGGCTAACGTATCGCTTAATATCGTCGCTAATTTAACCCTCAGCTACCTTAGAAGATTAAACATGCACTGATTAAGTATTGTGCCAATTAATTACAATTTCAACAGGATTTAATACTTAATTCATTAGTTACCTTACAATTATAATGCAAGAATGCTGCTACCAATGGTGGTTGAAGGGCTCTTTTCCAAGAGGGGAAATCAGCAAGGGAATGGAAGGGAAAAATGGAGAACAAAGGAAGGATTTTGAAGAGAGAAAGTGAGAGAGAAGTGAAGAATGAAAGGATGAGAGGTGTGTTTGAAATGACCAGGAAGGGGGTATTTATAGGTTTAGTAGGCTTCTAAAAATTCCAAAAACAACAGCCATTGACTCCCCCCATGGCTGGCCACACATGTGGCAAGTTTGAAGCTTTCAAACTTTCTAATTTTAGCTAGGGGCAAATCTACAAAATCTTGATAAATGGAGGGGTTTGAATACAATTTCAAGGAAGCTTCAAGGGCTATTTTGCAAGAAAAATAATCAGCTAAATAAGCTGATTGGATCATCATGTCAGATGGTTTTGGGCAGCCCATTGCTGGGTTGGATCGGTCTTCTCGGTTTAGCACAATTGGGTATCCTTTCATAATTTAATTAATAATAATTATTTAACCCAAAATAAATTAGATTAAAATTAAAATTAATTATATTATGAATTAATATTCATAAATTTGACTGTCTTTGGCTGAAAAATTAATTCGCCTCGATGCTTTAAAAATCACTTTTTGGTTTTGCGCTTCTAATAGTGTCTGCCAAGCCATTTTTCGCCCTTTGTGTGAATCTATCGAAAATAAATCAAAATTAATCAAAATTTATTATAAAATTAATTAAAATTCAACATTTTAATAATTTAAGTACAATTTAATTATTCTACAATTATTATATATTTTTTGACAAGAATTACTACAAAATTGCATGAATTTGAGTTAAAAAAGATATGAAAAAGTGTTTATATTTTTGTGTTTCCAGATATGTAGCTATATTGTCACTAAAACACTTTGTGGATAGGCCACCGCTAATATGCACATATATTGCCACTGAAACACTCTATGGACAAGCCACCACTGATATACACATATACTGCCACTTACTTCCTCCTTTCAAAAAATCCCACCCCGTGCATATGACATGGCAAATTCACTATTAAACACATGTGAATCACTTTAACACTTAGGCAAGTGGACATGCTCGCATATTTATATTTCACTTAGTCATCACTTAAACATGTTTTAATCATGCTTGACACATTAGATCATAGATCCCAATATTCACATACTCATATATAAATATCACATATTTGAATCATCAAACATATCACATAAGCTATGCAACGCATGTTATGAAAATGATATCTACACATACATCATTAACATAGCAATAATCACATCATATTTCATGCGTTACATATAATATACTCAGTTAGAGTCACTTACTTGGGTCATTTGTAATGAGTTTTTCAAATCCTGTTTGATTACTTAGTGTACTCACAATTGGTTGTAATTAATTTATTTCTATAACAAAATAACTATATCACATACAACAAATAGAATCGATCCCACACCTTATATCATAAATCCAAAATGCCACAATCCTCAGTATCGATTTCTTTCGCTTTGATCAAACTCGAAAAACATATCTAACACGCAAGTATTCTTTATTGTTAATATCCGTTGAAGGTAATTTATCATTAATAAATCGATTAGAAATAGCTTCACCAATACTTTCCCCTACGGTTTTGGACACTCAATTTGATGATTTCCGATGTGAAATTAAGGATATCCCTTATGATTTTTGTTTGGACCTTCAAAAGGGTAAGGGATGGAGTTTCTCATAAATAATAAATAAATAAACATAATTCTTATGGCCCCTATATCATTCGGCCAAGAGAGGAAAACATTTAAGAGGAAAAATGGATGATCGAGTAATCCACACTTAAACACTTGATCAAATTGTAACACCCCTTACCCGTATCCGATGTCGGGACAGGGTACGAGGCATTACCGAACTTAAGCAGAACCAAACATACAGAATCGGGCCACAAAATTTCAGTCAAATAAAACCAATCAATTAAAGTCAATTTGTCCCTATTATGGACCTACGAGGCCCTAAACATGCATTATTGGCAGGCCAGGACTAAACCGAAGACTCACAGAAATTCTAAGAAAATTTCTAGGTTAAAGCCTCACATGCTCGTGTGGAGGCAATGCACACGCCCGTGTGCTTGGGGACACGCCCATGTCCCACACTCGTGTGGAATAATTGGATTTATTTTCCAATTCAAACCTATAGGGGTTTTCACACGGCTAAGCACACACCCGTGTCCTTTGCCCGTGTTCCTCACATGGCCTGGGACACACCCGTGTGGTAGCCCGTGTGATTTTAGCGAGCATTCTATTTATGATGTCATCATAAAAATTTGAGGCACACGGCCAAGCACACGCCCGTGGCCAGAGGTCATATCCTCCACACGGTTGAGACACACGGCCATGTCTTTGCCCGTTTGTTTACTACCATGCATGTTAACCTAAAATTCAAGGTGCAGATGACACACGGCCAAATGACACACCCATGGGGCTGACCGTTTATCACACATGGCCTAGACACATACCCGTGTGTCTACCCATGTAGACCATTTGGAGGCTACTCTCCAAGCCATTGGTCACCCTTAAACAATCATACACTTCCATATGTTCAATGGCAAATCCCATGATATATTTGGACACTTAAACATGCAACATTATAGCATCACTATGACCCCTTTTTCATACTAGTCCCTTAGTATTCACACAACCTTATCTTTTAGTCATTCCACACCAATTTCATGGTTTACCATTTTCCTTAGTATCAATCCAATATGAGTGCTAAATCATGCAACCACATACTAGCAAATGAATAGTCATCCATCAAACCAACACATACACATCTTAGTATGCATGTAAAGATAAACTGAGGGATATATCCCAACCATTAATATGGACCAAATCACATGGCCACATACAAAATAATCAAATGCCCAAATGAGCCATTATACTTGGCTATTTCAACGTAACACATATACACAAGATAGACAAGTTTCCTATACATGTCGTGTCCAAAACAATTGAACCCCTTTTTATATATATATATATACCCCAAATCCTTGAAGATAGTGTGATTCGAGCTCCAACGTCTCCCGATCCTTCGAGCTAGCTTGACGTATCTAAAGGGAATGGAAAATAGAGGAGGGTAAGCTATAAAGCTTAGTAAGTACACATACAAATAATCTACATTTGCAACTATTAAATATCTAAGGCCCGTATCTCGGTTCTCTTGATCTATAATACCAAATTTAGCTCGTTTAATACATACATTACTCAAAATGACCCCCAATTCATACTTGGGTAAAATTACTATTTTACCCCTATAATTTCATATATTTGCAATTTAGTCCCTAAGCTCGAATAACACAATGTAAGGGATTTCTTAGTTACCTAAGTCTAGCCAAACATTTTTCATGTTCATGACAACCCACATTTTTCCATCATTTCACATTTTCTATCCTTTTACTACAACTTTTACAAAATAGTTCTTAAAGTTTTTTTCATGAAAATCTACTTTGTAAAAGTTGTTTACCATCCTTTAAAATCTCATATCCTTCCATAAATCATCAAAACATAAGCTTCTCATGCATGAATAAATTTCTAAACATGGACCCTAGCATGAAATATGGGTAGAAATAGAGAGAGTAAGTTACTGAGATTTCAAAAATACGACGAACATTAAAAACGGGGCTTGGGAGCACTTACTATTGAGCTTGGAAAGTTTGAAAACCCTAGCTATAGAGAACCCTAATTTTCAGCAGCAACATGGAGAGAATGAGCTGGTTTTTGGCTTATTTTCCCATTTTATTTCATTTATAAACCAAATGACCAAAATGCCCTTAATGCATTTCCTTTAAATTTTTCCATACAAGCCCATTTTTGTCCAAAAACTTAGAAATTGGGAAAGTTGCTCTTTAAGACCTCCTCATTAATAATCCAAAGCAATTTCAAACAAATTTCTTCTAGAACACAAATTTTGCAACTTATTCAATTTAGTCCCTAATTTCCAATTGGACACCTTATACTTAGAATTTCTTCATGAAACTTTAACACATGTAAATATTCATATTCTAAACCTTATAAAAATCATAAAATAAATATTTTAACGTCGGATTTGTGCTCCCAAAACCACTATTTCGTCTAAGCCCTATTTTGGGATGTTACAATTCTCCCCCCTTAGAGACTTTCGTCCTCAAAAGTCTTACCAGTAAACAGGTTTGGTTATTTACTCCTCATAGTGTCTTCTGGTTCCCAAGTGGCTTCTTCAATCCCATGTCTATGCCAAGTACCTCCACAAGGGCAATACTTTTGTTCCGTAGTTGCTTAACTTCTTTGGCCAAAATCTTAATCGGTTTCTCACCGTACGTCATGTTTCGTTGAATTTCAACCTTTGTCTAGGTAATGACATGCGAGGGGTTCAATCTATATCGATGTAACAAGGATACATAAAACACGTCATGAATCTTTTCCAACTCTGATGGCAGAGCTAAGCGATAGGCAACCGGTCCTATTATCTCGGTAATCTTATAAGGCCCAATAAAACGAGAACTTAATTTGCCTTTTCTACTGAATCTTAAAACCTTTTTCTAGGGTGATACCTTCAAGAATACCTTATCGCCCACTTGATACTCAATTTCTTTCTTTTTTAAATCCGCATACGATTTCTATCTACCTGACGCCGCTTTCAAACAATCTTGAATCACCTTAACTTTATCCTCAGTTTATTTGATCAAATCAACTCCGAAAATTTTACTTTCCTTAAGCTTTGTCCAATACAAGGGAGTTCGACATTTTTGGCCATATAATGCCTCATAAGGTGCCATCCTTAAACTAGACTGATAAATGTTGTTGTAAGCAAATTCATCCAAAGGAAGATAATTTTCCGAACTACCTTGAAACTCGAGAACACAACATCTAAGCATATCTTCAAGTGTCTGGATTATTCTATCAGATTGTCCATCAGTCTGTGGGTGGAAAGAAGTACTAAAATTTAGTTTCAATCCCAAAGTTGCTTGCGACTTTTTCCAAAATCGTGATGTAAATCTTGGATCTTTATCCAAAATAATCAACAATGGCACACCATGAAGTCTAACAATCTCTGAAATATACAAATCGGCTAACTTATCTAGAGAATAATTTGTGCGTATCGGTATAAAATGAGCTGATTTAGTCAATTTGTCAACTATCACCCAAATAGTATCTTTCTTTCTCGGAGTCACTGGCAATCTGGTTACGAAATCCATAGTGATCCTATCCCATTTCCACTCAGGGACCATAATAGGTTAAAGTATACCAGAGGGTACTTGATGTTCAGCTTTAACCTGTTGACAAATCAAACATCTTGTTACAAATTCTAAGATATCTCTTTTCATGCCATTCCACCAATAAACTTTCTTCAAGTCATTGTACATCTTGGTACTTCCCGGATGAACTGACATACGACTGTTATGTGCCTCTTGTAAAATAGTCTGGATCAACTCAGTATCCTTCGGAACATAGATTCTTCCCTGAAATCTTAAGCATCCCTCAGAGTCAATCTAAAAGTCGGGCTCACTGGTTGCTTCACACTGAACTTTCTTAGCTTGTAATTTCTCATCAAATTTCTGAGCTTTACAAATCTGACCAAGAAAAGTCGACCTAGCTCTCAATTCAGCTAAAATGGAACCATCATCATATAAGGTCATCTGTGTATTCATTGTCCACAAAACAAATAGAGACTTCCTGCTCAAAGTGTAGGCGACCACGTTCGCCTTTCCCAAATGATAATCAATTATAAGCTCATAATCTTTCAACAATTCCAACCATCTCCTTTGCTTTAAATTCAAATCTTTTTTCGTCATTAAGTACTTGAAGCTCTTATGATTGGTATAGACATGGCATTTTTCTCCGAATAAATAATGACGCCAAATCTTCAATACAAACACTATGGCGGCCAATTCCAAATCACGAGTCGGATACTTCTTCTCATGAGGCTTCAGCTGTCTCGAAGCATAGGCTACAACCTTTCCTTCTTGCATAAGCACACAACCTAGTCCATTAAAGGACGCATCGCTGTAGATTACAAATTCTTTCCCTGGTTCCGGTTGTACTAGCACTGGCGCCTCCGTCAATAGCATTTTCAACTTTTCAAAGCTTTTTTCGCACTTTTCTGTCCACTCAAACTTAACATCCTTTTGCAGCAGTCTCGTCATACGAGTGGCTATCATAGAAAATCCTTTTACAAATATTCGGTAATAACCAGCTAAGCCCAAAAAGCTCCTAACTTCAATTACATTCCTTAGAGGCTTCCATTCAACAATGGCAGAAATTTTACTAGGATCAACCCGAATACCATCACTTAGCCTAAAAACCCAGCTTCCTGAAGCCAAAACTCACTTTTACTAAACTTGGCATATAATTGTTTATCCCTCAAAGTCTGTAAAATGATCCTCAGATGTTCGACATGCTCTATCTCATCTCTAGAGTAGATTAAAATATCATCTATGAACACTACAACAAACTTATCTAAGTATGGACAAAATATTCTATTCATCAAATCCATAAACACAGCCAGAGCATTCGTCAATCCAAAAGGCATAACAAGGAATTCGTAGTGACCATACCTTGTTCTAAAAGAAGTCTTAGGTACGTCTGTTTCCTTAACTCGCAGCTGGTAATAACCAGACCTCAAGTCAATCTTGGACAACCATGTTGCTCATTTTAGCTGATCGAACAAATCATCAATTCTTGGAAATGGATATTTGTTCTTAATCGTTACCTTATTAAGTTGTCGAAAATCAATACATAATCTCACGGAACAATCCTTCTTCTTTACGAATAACACGGGATCACCCCAAGGCAAAAAACTGGGTATCGCAAAGCCTTTGTCAACCAATTCTTGCAACTGTGACTTTAATTCCCTTAACTCTGTCGGAGCCATCCTATACGGGGCAATAGAAATAGGTGCAATCCCTAGCATTAACTCAATACCAAATTCAACTTGTAACACCCCGAACCCGTGACCGTCGCCGGTGTCGGACATGAGGGGTTAATGGGCCAAATCTTCTCAAGGTACCAACCAATTTGGCATTTCCAGACAGGCTGGAAAACTGCGTCACTGCCGCCATAAAAATCATATCTCGAGTTTCAAAACTCGGAAACTGATTCCGTAAATTTTCCCTGAATTTAGACTCATATATCTATCCATGGATTTATTTTTAGAATTTTTGGTTGGGCCAATTGGTACAGTTTATTAGTTAAAGTCACCAATGTTACAGGAGTCGACTACACTGACCTTCGCGCGTTAAAACTTGAATATCTCTCTGTACAGGGCTTTAATACTGGTGCCGTTTCTTTCTAATGAAAATAGACTCAAAATGAAATCTGCACATATAAGGCATGACTTCTAATTCTTTCTGGATAATTTATAGTAAATTTTCAAAGTCACGACAGGGGACCCAGAAACCGTTCTGGCCCTGTCTCACGAGAACTTTAATATCTCTCAATATACTGCTCATATGGTCGTTTCGTTCCATCCATATTAAACTAGATTCATCAAGGTTCAATTGCATAATTTATTCACTATTTAATTCTACTTCTACTATTTTTAGTGATTTTTCAATCTCACCTCACTGCTGCTGTCCGCAACAGTTACTGCGGTAGACTATGTCAATTTCATGAATCTTTCCTTGGCCTTAATCATCCATCAAACATGACACAAATTGTGGCCACCTTATCAAAATTAAAGTTTCTAAGACTCGTGGCTATAGGTTCTAGCATCCCACTCGACGACCACATAGGCCATTTTCACATGGCTTAAAGTTTACAACCCACAGTTCAACAAAATATAATAGCCTATACATGCCAAATGTTCTTCAACAACGAAGACAATACCAAAATATTTCAGCCGGTGTGATGACTTCAACGACGGTTCCGAGCACGCAACAATACGAGTCCAAGAGACCTAAAATGGGTGACAAGAAAACACCGAGTGAGTTTATAACTCAGTAAGTCATAAGCACTTTACAATTATCCATTAGCTAAATTCATCACAAAATGAAACAATGAAACAAGGCTAGGTACTTCATCCATATCGAACTATACCATAATTCCTCGGACCTTTCGGTTCAATCTCATACCAAGCCATACATCCACATTTCATATTTATACGATAAGATATTTGAGGCATTTTCACACACTAACTCATTTTCACCACAATCACACAATTGCAATCATCACATAGATTTAAAGCTTACCAAGCTCAACCCCGAGCATGAACATATTGCCTATTCGTCATGAGCTCAAGGTACTTACCCGATTCGCTGTCCGGATTAACTCGATAATGTCGCACACTCAGTGCCAATTGTAATACAAGAGCATATAGTGAATCCGCACACTTAGTGCTATATATTTTCAGCTCGCACACTTAGTGCTATAGAATCAAACTCGCACACTTAGTGCTGTACAATTTTAAACCCGCACACTTAGTGCCAATCTTGTCACCGTGTCCATTTATACCCGCACACTTAGTGCCGTGACCAATACCTTATGCATTTTGCTGCCTTTATACATTCAACAATGGCATCATTCCATACACATACATTTTCATTTACACATCAATTCATTAAACACAATTGCATATATATTATGATCATTTAAATCAATACCAAATATATGCTTAATGACTTACCTCGGATGTTGTCGCACGTTTTCAATGGCTATTCAATTACTTTGTCTTTCCCTTGTCCAACTTTGATCCTTTGAGTTCTTGAGCTAGTTCACACAAATTTAACTTATTAAAACCTCATTATGCTAGCTTATGGCGAATATGACAAGGAGTTTAAATGGTCATATGGCCACCCTTTTGCTTGGATACACATTGGTCATGCACATTTTATATTACATCAAGCAATTCAATACAATTCATTCAAGCATCAAGGAAAAGCTAAGGCCCTCAATAGGCTACCTAAGGCCGAATATACACATCAACATATGTATTCGTTCATGTGGCCGAACATACACATTCATGTTAAGGCCGATTTCCACACTTGATACATTCAACAAGTAAGGTCGCTTGTATCGACTTAACACCAATTTGATTCAAGTTCACAACTAGGCTAGTATGCATATATACACTAGTAAATCAAACACTAACATTTGTACTTCACCTTACTAGCACTTCTCATTCAAATGACATGAACAACGAACATAGTTTCCTTTTATTTCCTACCATGGCCAAATGCCATACAACACCATACCATGCATCATTACAAGCTTTACCTTTAGCATGCAAATAACATCCACAAATCCACCTTAGTTGAACCTTAACTCATCTTCATGCCTCACCACCACAACATCAAACATCAAACATCAATGATACCAAGAAGACAACACCCATGGCGAATATCATCCCCATTTCATGGTAAAGGTTTAGACCATGGGTTAGGTGGAACTCAAACTATCAACTAAAAACATGCATAAATCTCATGGATAACATCAACATACCTTAGTCTAGCAAACCCCATGGCTGATTTTCTCAAGCTTCCCCCTTTCTTCTTAGTACATTCGGCCAAGCAAGGAGAAAATGAGAGAATGAACACTTTTTTTTCTTTCTTTCTTTGTTTTGTTTCTCTCATGTACGACAAGGGGGAAAGCATCCACACTCTTTTTTTTTTTTGTTATCAACATTTTCTTTTTTTTCATTTCTTTAATGCTAACTTTCTTAATTTATTGTTTCCTACATGCATCACTAGTCTAACATGTTGGAGACATGTTTCCACCCATAGTATGGCCGGCCATCATGCTTCATTTTGGTTAATTTGACATGCAAGGACAACACTTTCCCACATGTATTAATAGGCCACCTTACATTTGCCTAGCACATTTCTAAATTTTCTCACATAAGTCCTATTTGATAAAAATTCACTTACAATTAACAAAATCCAAACATGAAATTTTCACACATGCATATATACATATAATGAGCATCAATTATGATGGTTAATTATTATTATGACTCGGTTTAGTGGTCCCGAAACCACTTTCCGACTAGGGTCAATTTAGGGATGTCACAACTCTCCCCCACTTAAGAAATTTTCGTCCCCAAAATCTTACCGTAAATAGGCTCGGGTATCGCTCTTTCATAGAGTCCTCAAGTTCCCAAGTGGCTTCTTCCATTCCGTGTTTATGCCACAACACCTTCACTAACGAGATTTTCCTATTGCGCAACTCTTTTACTTCACGCCTCATAATGCGAATCGGTTCCTCTTCATAGCTCAAATTAGGTGAATCTCAATCTCGGATGGAGCAATTACGTGCGATGGATCGGACCTATATCGTCAAGCATCGAGACATGAAAACGTTGTGAATCCTTTCGAGCTCGGGGCAAAATTAATTGATATGCGATCGCCCAACTCGTTCGGATACTTCATATGGCCCGATGAACCTCGGACTCAATTTGCCCTTACGACCAAATCTAAGCACCTTCTTCCAAGGTGAAACTTTGAGAAAGACCTTGTCTCCAACCCGATATTCAATATCTTTTCTTTTCAAATCCGATACGACTTTTGGTGATCCGAAGCGACTTTCAAGCTTTCACGAATTACTCGAACTTTTGCTCGGCATCCTTAACCAAATCAACCCCAAAGAATTTACCTTCACTAAGTTCACCGAGAATAATGGGGTACGGCATTTACGATCGTATAAAGCCTCGTAAGGCGCCATCTTAATACTTGATTGAAAGCTATTGTTGTGCGAATTCAATCAAAGGCGATACTGCTCCCATGAACCACTAAACTCAAGGATACAACATCTCAACATATCCTCGAGTATTTGAATTATCCGTTCGGATTGACCATCGGTTTGGGGTGAAAGGCGGTCTGAAATGCAACTTGGTACCCAAAGCTTCTTGCAACTTCTTCCAAAATCGCGAGGTAAATCTCGGATCTCTATCCGACATGATGGAAATAGGCACCCGTGTAATCTCACAACCGAGAAACGTACAATTCGGCTAGTTTGTCCATTGAAAAATCCGTGCGTCGGGGATAAAGTGAGCCGACTTAGTCACCATCGACAACGACCCAAATCACATCCTTCTTACTCACCGACAATGGCAGTCCGGATACAAAGTCCATTGTGACTCGATCCCATTTCCACTCGGGTATCGTGATCGGCTGAAGTAATCCTGAAGGCACTTGATGTTCCGCTTTCACTTGTTGACATATTAAACATCTCGAAACAAAATCAGAGATGTCTCGTTTCATACCATGCCACCAAAATCGACGTTTCAAATCATTGTACATCTTCGTACTCCCCGGGTGGATTGCCATTCGGCTACAATGGGCTTCGTTCAAAATTATTGGAATAAGTTCCGAATTCTTTGGAACACACAGACGACTTCTGAACCTCAAACAATCGTCATCATTGATTTGAAATTCCGAGTCCTTGTTCGAAACACACTCATCCCGTTTTGCAACCAACTCATCGTCGACTTTCTGAGCTTCACGAATTTGACGTATCAATAATGGTTTGGCTTTCAATTCAGCTACTAACACATTGTCGGGTAGGATAGACAAGTGTACATTCATCGTTCATAAAGCAAGCGGTGATTTCGGCTTAAGGCATCCGCAACCACATTAGCCCTTCCCGGTGATAATCAATGACGAGCTCATAATCTTTTAACAACTCGAGCCATCGCCTTTGTCGCAGATTTAAGTCTCTTTGGGTCATCAAATATTTGAGACTTTTGTGATCCGAATACACATGGCACTTCTCACCAAATAAGTAATGTCGCCATATCTTTAAGGCGAATCGATGGCGACCAATTCGAGATCATGGGTCGGATAATTTTTCTCATGTGGCTTTAATTGTCTCGACGATAGGCCACAACTCGCCCTTCTTGCATCAATACGCAACCCAACCCAAGTAGGGATGCGTCACTATAAATGACAAACTCTTTGCCCGATTCGGGTTGCACTAGAATTGGGGCTTCATCAAATAAGCTTTCAGTTGATCGAAACTTTTCGACATTTCTCCGTCCATTCGAACTTAACATCCTTTTGGAGTAACCGTCATTGGCGTGGCTATCGTCGAGAAACCTTTACAAATCATCGGTAATAACCGCAAGCCCCAAAAAGCTCCTAACTTCGGTAACATTCCTTGGTGGTTTCCAATCGACTATGGCGAAATTTTGTTCGGTCCACCTCGACACCCGACGCGACACCACGTGCCCCAAAAGCTAACCTCTTTCAACCAAAATTCACATTTATTGAACTTTGCGTATAACTCGCTTATCTCGTAAGATTTGCAACACTAGCCTCGGTGTTCAAGATGTTCGGTTTCATCTCTCGAATAGACCAAAATGTCATCGATAAATACAACTACGAACCGATCCAAGTATGGCCTGAAAATTCTATTCATTAAATCCATAAACACCGCAGGGCATTAGTGAGCCCAAACGGCATCACCAAGAATTCAGAGTGACCGTACCTCGCTCTAAAAGCGGTTTTAGGTATGTCCGATTCTCGGACCCTCAACCGATAGTACCCTACCTCAAATCTATCTTTGAAAACACCGAGGCTCCTTTAATTGATCAAACAAATCGTCAATTCGTGGCAATGGATATTTATTCTTTATCGTCACTTTATTGAGTTGACGATAGTCGATGCACAACCTCATGGTTCCGTCCTTCTTCTTCACAAACAATACAAAAGCCCCATGGAGAAAAACTCGGTCGAGTGAAACCTCTATCCGTCAATCCTTGCAATTGAACCTTCAATTCCTTTAATTCCGTTAATGCCATATGATACGGGGCTATTGAAATCGGCGTAGTACCTGGTACAACTTTGATGCCGAATTCCACTTCTCGAACCGGTGGCAATCCGGTAACTCCTCGGAAAAACATCCGAATACTCACAAACCACTGGTACCGATTCGAGTTTCCTTTCCGTCTCTTTACTTCCAAACACATACGCAAGGTATGTTTCACACCCTTTTTCACATACCTCCGAGCGGTCATAGAAGATATTATCGTGGCGCTCCTTTTAAATCGATGAACTCGACTCGGACTACCTCATTATTTGCACTCCTCAAATCAATGGTTTTCCTTTTGCGATCCACCAACGCATCATGTACGGTCACCAATCCATACCAAGAATAACATTGAATTCATGAAATGGTAGAAGCATCGATCGGCCGAAAACAGATTCTCGAATTATTAGGGGCATCTCTTGCACACTTTATCAACGAGCACGTATTGACCCAAAGGGTTTGACACTCGAATTACGAACTCAAGAGACTCAACGGTAGAGTCTTCTTTGGATGCTAAGGTTTCACATACATATGAGTGAGTAGAGCCGGGTCAATCAATGCAATCACAATAGTATCAAAGAGAGTAAAAGTACCAGTGATAACGTCAGGGGAGGATGCCTCCTCTCGTGCGCGAATGGCATATGCTCTAGCAGGAGCACGGGTCTCGGATCGGACAGCCGTATTAGAGGCTCCTCTCTAATTACCACCCCTACCTCCAGAGATTCTCGAGGGCCTACCTCCAGCCGTCGTTCCACTAGGTCTTGCACCTTGCGTCTTATTCCTCTCATCTAGCTCCGTGCAATCTCTAATGAAGTGGTCCTTCGAACCGCATCCATAACAGCCCTATTAATGACTTACCCCAACATTCACCTAGGTGTCGTCTTCCACATTGGGGGCATTCAGGTCTCTCTTGATGATTATTGCCCACACTAGCTATCAAGTAGCTCGGAGTCCGTCAATGGTCGGGCTCTAATGGAAATTCCCGCATCGTCCTCGACTTCTTGGTGTCCTCCCGAACCTCTTTACAGTGAGAACGGAGCTTTACTCGTCGATCTTTTACGGTAATCTCTTGCTTCAAATTCAGCCTTCTTCTTCTCCTTCCCAAGTTCTTCCGCCTTGCAGCTCGTTCGACTAGTGTCACGAACTCCTTTATCTCCAAAATTCCCACTAGTAACTTTAACTCTTCATTCAATCCTTCTTCAAATCTTTTGCACATCGCAACCTCATCAGCCACACACTCCCGAGCATACCGACTAAGTCTTACGAACTCATGTTCGTATTCGAGATCTGATCATCCGGCCTTGCTTGAGTTCCAAGAATTCCTTACGCTTCGATCGATGAACCGTTGACTAATGTATTTCTTTCGAATTTGGATTGAAAGAAATCCCAAGTAACTCGTTCATTTGGGACTATGGAAATTAAAGTCCTCCACCAATAGTAAGTCGAGTCTCATAACAAGGATATAGCACACTTAAGACATTCATCGGTGTGCATGACAGTTCATCTAACACTCTAATAGTGTTATCGAGCGAACTCGGCCTTTTCGGCATCATCAAGAACTATGGCCTTGAACTCCTCGGCCCCATGCTTCCTAATCAAGTCCACGGTGGTTTACTCACCTCACAGGATCGATGAATCGGAGGCATTGCGGGCTCTTGGGGTGGAGTATTTAAATTCGGAATGGTTGGACAGCCGGGTTGGTTCGGGCATATTATGCGACCCACTCATTCATCATGGTGAAGAAGGCTTGTTTCGCCCTTCATTTTGATTATTCGCGATGATCGACGCTCAATGGGCGGTGTCCTTGCGCAGAGCAGCCGCTACACTTTCAACGTCATCCGCCAAGGGTCTCTACCCGGGTTCCATTGCTAATCAAAACAAAAATTTCAACCGTCAAGTCATCACATTATTAAGCACTAACAATTTGGCATGTATAGCTAGACTCACACGCTATGGTAGTCCTAGAACCGACTAAACCATAGCTCGATACCAATAAAATGTAACACCCCGAACCCGTGACCGTCGCCGGTGTCGGACACGAGGGGTTAATGGGCCAAATCTTCTCAAGGTACCAACCAATTTGGCATTTCCAGACAGGCTGGAAAACTGCATCACTGCGGCCATAAAAATCATATCTCGAGTTTCAAAACTCGGAAACTGATTCCGTAAATTTTCCCTGAATTTAGACTCATATATCTATCCATGTATTTATTTCTAGAATTTTTGGTTGGGCCAATTGGTACAGTTTATTAGTTAAAGTCACCAATGTTACAAGAGTCGACTACACTGACCTTCGCGCGTTAAAACTTGAATATCTCTCTGTACAGGTCTTTAATACTGGTTCCGTTTCTTTCTAATGAAAATAGACTCAAAATGGAATATGCACATATAAGGCATGACTTCTAATTCTTTCTGGATAATTTATAGTAAATTTTCAAATTCACGACAGGGGACCCAGAAACCGTTCTGGCCCTGTCTCACGAGAACTTTAATATCTCTCAATATACTGCTCATATGGTCGTTTCGTTCCATCCATATTAAACTAGATTCATCAAGGTTCAATTTCATAATTTATTCACTATTTAATTCTACTTCTACTATTTTTAGTGATTTTCAATCTCACCTCACTGCTGCTGTCCGCAACAGTTACTGCGGTAGACTATGTCAATTTCATGAATCTTTCCTTGGCCTTAATCATCCATCAAACATGACACAAATTGTGGCCACCTTATCAAAATTAAAGTTTCTAAGACTCGTGGCTATAGGTTCTAGCATCCCACTCGACGACCACATAGGCCATTTTCACATGGCTTAAAGTTTACAACCCACAGTTCAACAAAATATAATAGCCTATACATGCCAAATGTTCTTCAACAACGAAGACAATACCAAAATATTTCAGCCGGTGTGATGACTTCAACGACGGTTCCGAGCACGCAACAATCTGAGTCCAAGAGACCTAAAATGGGTGACAAGAAAACACCGAGTGAGTTTATAACTCAGTAAGTCATAAGCACTTTACAATTATCCATTAGCTAAATTCATCACAAAGTGAAACAATGAAACAAGGCTAGGTACTTCATCCATATCGAACTATACCATAATTCCTCGGACCTTTCGGTTCAATCTCATACCAAGCCATACATCCACATTTCATATTTATACGATAAGATATTTGAGGCATTTTCACACACTAACTCATTTTCACCACAATCACACAATTGCAATCATCACATAGATTTAAAGCTTACCAAGCTCAACCCCGAGCATGAACATATTGCCTATTCGTCATGAGCTCAAGGTACTTACCCGATTCGCTGTCCGGGATTAACTCGATAATGTCGCACACTCAGTGCCAATTGTAATACAAGAGCATATAGTGAATCCGCACACTTAGTGCTATATATTTTCAGCTCGCACACTTAGTGCTATAGAATCAAACTCGCACACTTAGTGCTGTACAATTTTAAACCCGCACACTTAGTGCCAATCTTGTCACCGTGTCCATTTATACCCGCACACTTAGTGCCGTGACCAATACCTTATGCATTTTGCTGCCTTTATACATTCAACAATGGCATCATTCCATACACATACATTTTCATTTACACATCAATTCATTAAACACAATTGCATATATATTATGATCATTTAAATCAATACCAAATATATGCTTAATGACTTACCTCGGATGTTGTCGCACGTTTTCAATGGCTATTCAATTACTTTGTCTTTCCCTTGTCCAACTTTGATCCTTTGAGTTCTTGAGCTAGTTCACACAAATTTAACTTATTAAAACCTCATTATGCTAGCTTATGGCGAATATGACAAGGAGTTTAAATGGTCATATGGCCACCCTTTTGCTTGGATACACATTGGTCATGCACATTTTATATTACATCAAGCAATTCAATACAATTCATTCAAGCATCAAGGAAAAGCTAAGGCCCTCAATAGGCTACCTAAGGCCGAATATACACATCAACATATGTATTCGTTCATGTGGCCGAACATACACATTCATGTTAAGGCCGATTTCCACACTTGATACATTCAACAAGTAAGGTCGCTTGTATCGACTTAACACCAATTTGATTCAAGTTCACAACTAGGCTAGTATGCATATATACACTAGTAAATCAAACACTAACATTTGTACTTCACCTTACTAGCACTTCTCATTCAAATGACATGAACAACGAACATAGTTTCCTTTTATTTCCTACCATGGCCAAATGCCATACAACACCATACCATGCATCATTACAAGCTTTACCTTTAGCATGCAAATAACATCCACAAATCCACCTTAGTTGAACCTTAACTCATCTTCATGCCTCACCACCACAACATCAAACATCAAACATCAATGATACCAAGAAGACAACACCCATGGCGAATATCATCCCCATTTCATGGTAAAGGTTTAGACCATGGGTTAGGTGGAACTCAAACTATCAACTAAAAACATGCATAAATCTCATGGATAACATCAACATACCTTAGTCTAGCAAACCCCATGGCTGATTTTCTCAAGCTTCCCCTTTCTTCTTAGTACATTCGGCCAAGCAAGGAGAAAATGAGAGAATGAACACTTTTTTTTCTTTCTTTCTTTGTTTTTGTTTCTCTCATGTACTGCAAGGGGGGAAAGCATCCACACTCTTTTTTTTTTTTTTTATCAAAATTTTCTTTTTTCCATTTCTTTAATGCTAACTTTCTTAATTTATTGTTTCCTACATGCATCACTAGTCTAACATGTTGGAGACATGTTTCCACCCATAGTATGGCCGCCATCATGCTTCATTTTGGTTAATTTGACATGCAAGGACAACACTTTCCCACATGTATTAATAGGCCACCTTACATTTGCCTAGCACATTTCTAAATTTTCTCACATAAGTCCTATTTGATAAAAATTCACTTACAATTAACAAAATCCAAACATGAAATTTTCACACATGCATATATACATATAATGAGCATCAATTATGATGGTTAATTATTATTATGACTCGGTTTAGTGGTCCCGAAACCACTTTCCGACTAGGGTCAATTTAGGGGTGTCACACAACTTCCCTAACTGGAGGTAAACCTGGCAATTCTTCTGGGAACACATCTACAAACTCACATACAATAGGCACTGATTTGACTTTCAACTCAAATTCCTTTGTATTCAACACATAAGCCAGATATGCTTCATATCCTTTTCTCATACATTTCTGAGCTGTCATCAAAGAAATTACGATGGCAAGCCACCAAGTTCATCTGATTCGACTCGAAACACTTCACCATTCTCATGTGTCAATTCCATAACTTTCTGTTTACAATCTACTATGGTACCATGAAGTGTCAACCAATCCATACCCAAAATAACATCGAATTCATCAAATGGCAACAACATCAAGTCAGCCGGAAAACAAAGACCTCTAATCATCAAAGGGCATTTCTTGCATACTTTATCGACCAAGACGTGCTTGCCTAATGGGTTTGACACTCTAATCACAAATTCTGTAGACTCCATGGGTAAATTCATGCTAGATGCCAATTTCATGCATGCATACGAATGTGTAGATCCTGGATCTATCAAAGCAATAACAACAGTGTCATAAAGATAAAATGTACCAGTGATTACGTCAGGCGACAATGCCTCTTCACGTGCTCATATGGCATAGGCTCTAGCAGGAGCCCTAGCCTCAGATCGCACTGTTGTCTCTCGTGTCATATTTTTGCTGCTAGCTCCAGTACCGACACTTTTTGGGAGTCTCACTTTTGAAACCGAACCACTCTGTCTTGCATTCTGTAATCTCTCGCTCATCTCGGGACAATCCTTGATAAAGTGGTCTTGAGAACCACATCTATAACACGTCCCATCATTCTTCCTGCATGAGCCCAAATGATGCCGTCCACAGTATTTGCACTCGGGTCAACGAGGTTTAGCGTCTCCTACGCTAGCTACAGATGCAGCCTAAGTCTGAAAACCCGAACTTTGCTTCTTATGATTTCCATGGGAGAGTCCTATCAATCCATAAGAACGAGAATACACATCTTTAGATTTCTTAGACTGAGTTGGGGTCGATCTGCTCATCATTTTCTTTCGCGTATCTTTAGCTTCCGACTCAGCTTTCTTTTTCTTCTTTGTCAATTCTTCAGCCATATACGCCCTCGCAACGAGCACAACAAACTCTTTTAGTTCAAGGATGCCTACTAACACTCTGATATCCTCATTAAGTCCGTCCTTAAACCTCCTACACATCTTAGCCTTAGTGGGTACACACTCTCGGGTATACTTGCTAAGCCGGACGAACTCTTGCTCATATTTGGTAACCGACATGCGACCCTGCTTAAGTTTAAGGAATTCCTTATGTTTCTAGTCGATAAACCTCTCGCTAATACACTTATTCCAAAATTCCTCCTAAAAGAAGTCTCAAGTAACTGCCTCCTTAGGCACAATAGAAATCAAAATCTTCCACCAATGGTAGGCATCATCCCTCAACAATGAAATAGCACACTTCAAACATTCATCAGGTGTACAAGACAGTTCCTCAAACACTAGAATAGAATTCTTGAGCCAAAACTCGGCTCTCTTAGTATCATCCTCAGTGTAAGCTCTAAACTCCTCTGCTCCTTGTTTCTGAATCTTATCCACAGGAGTTTAAGAAAATCTCATAAAATCTATACCTCGGGGCATCATGGGTACAGGCTGAAGGTTCAGAGAGGGTGGAGGAGGTGGCGTCTGAGCGGCTGGGTTCGCACGGACGAACTCAGCATACCAATCATTGATCATTTGGAAGAAGGCCTCTCTAGCCTCCCTCATTGGCTCATAGTTATGGGTCTACACTTTTCAGGCACCTTCCTTGGGTAAGGGCTAGTGCCTTGCTTTCTACGTCATCTGCTACAGCTCGATCGGGATCTATTACTATATGAAAAACAAAATTTAATATTGTCAGGAGTCGTTACACTATCACAATTTACGCATGGCATGTATAGTTAGACACAGGCACATGCTATGTAGTCCAAGAATTGACTAAACCGTAGCTCTGATACTAATAAATGTAACACCCTTTACCTACATCTGATACCGAGATAGGGTATGAGGCATTACCGAACTTAAGCAGAACCAAACATACAGAACCAGGCCACAAAATTTCATTCAACTAAAACCAATCAATTAAAGTGAATTTGTCCATATTATGGACCTACGAGGCCCTAAACATACATTATTTGGGGGCCGAAACTAAACCGAAGACTCACAAAAATTTTAAGAAAATTTCTAGGTTAAAGCCTCACACGCCCTTGTGGAGGCAATGCACACACCCATGTGCTTGGGGACACGCCCATGTCCCACACTTGGGTGGAATTATTGGATTTATTTTCCAATTCAAACCTATAGAGGTTTTCACACGGTTGATCACATGCACATGTCCTTTGCCCGTGTTCTTCACATGGCCTGGGACATGCTCGTGTGGTAGCCCGTGTGATTTTAGCGAGCATTTTGTTTATGATGCCATCGTTCAAATTTGAGGCGTACAACCAAGCACACGCCCATGGCCAGACGCAGTATCCTCCACACGGTTGAGACACACGGCTGTGTCTCTGCCCATGTGTTTACTACCATACATGTTAACCTAAAATTAAAGGTAAAGTGGACACACGGCCGAACGACACACCTATGGGGCTGACCGTGTGTCACATACGGCCTAGACACATGCCCGTGTGTCTATTCGTTTGGACCATTTAGCGGCTACTCTCCAAGCCATTGGTCACCCTCAAACAATCGTACACTTCTATATGTTCAATGGCATCTCCCATGATATATTTGGACACTTAAACATGCAACATTATAGCATCACTATGACCACTTTTTCATACTAGTCTCTTAGTATTCACACAACCTTATCTTTTAGTCATTCCACACCAATTTCATGGTTTGTCATATTCCTTATTATCAATCCATTATGAGTGCTAAATCATGCAAGCACATACTAACAAATGAGTAGTCATCCATCAAACCAACACATACACATCTTAGTATGCATGTAAAGATAAACTTAGGGATACATCCCAATCATTTACATGGACCAAATCACATGGCCACATATAAAATAATCAATGCCCAAATGAGCCATTATACTTTGCTACTTCAACATGACACATATACACAAAATAAACAAGTTTCGTATACATGCCATGACCAAAAAAATTGAACCCCTTTTGATTTATATATACCCAAAATCCTTGAAGATAGTGTGATTCGAGCTCCGACGTCTCCCGATCCTTCGAGCTATCTTGACGTATCTAAAGGGAATGGAAAAGAGAGGAACGTAAGCTATAAAGCTTACTAAGTACACATACAAATAATCTACATTTGCAACTATTGAATATCTAAGCATAATTGGTTATCCATAATGATACTTTTTATTATGTCATACATATACTTACCTTCCATATTCATATGCATATGCTTATCCAAATATATATCTTTTCATATACTAAGTCGTCATAGGGTTTTAGTACATACCTGTGCCATCCTGCACACACATATCCTACTTAAATTTTACTTTCAGAATTCCTATTACGTTACCCGTTGAACACTTGGAATATGATTTGGAAAAATGGAAGGAATGCACCGAAGTGTGTGAACGTAGCCTTGGCTACCTGACAGAAAGTGTGCTGAAGTGCCTCATATCACAGAACTACATGCCGCTCTCAATGGGGCTACTCAAAGAGCTAAGAGAGTATCCGAACACAACTCAAGATACCCAGCACCCAGACCCTAGCATGTATGACATATTAAATGAGCTCATAACACCCATGACTATCCTAGTGACATGTCACTTGTATCCTCAACTATTCCTCAGGTTCAAATGGGATTTTAGACTTCCAAACCTTTACTGAGCGTACTCGCATAATGGTTTCTTTCACATGGCCAACGTCTCATAATCATATAGCAAGGCATCAAAACATGTTATATTGTCAACATAGCCAAATAAGCATATTAAGCATACATATATCAATAAATCATTTAATAACAATAATTAATGTATTTATTTGCAAATTTACTTACCTCGGTACAAAATATTAAAAATCGAGCCTAAACCTTGCAAACCTTGTTCTTTTCCCGATCAAGGCCCGTATCTTAATTCTCTTGATCTATAATACCAAATTTAGCTCATTTAATACATATATTAATCAAAATGACCCCAATTCATACTTGGGTAAATTATTATTTTACCCCTATACTTTCATATATTTGCAATTTAGTCCCTAGGCTCGAATAACACAATGTAAGGGATTTCTTAGTTACCCAAGCCTAGCCGAACATTTTTCATGTTCATAACAGCCCACATTTTTTCATCATTTCACATTTTCTATCCCTTTTCTACAACTTTTACAAAATAGTCCTTAAAGCCCTTTTCATGAAAATCTACTTAGTAAATGTGGTTTACCATCCTTTAAACTATCATAACCTTCCATAAATCATCAAAACATAAGCTTCTCATGCATGGGTAGATTTCTAAACATGAACCCTAGCATGAAATATGGGTAGAAATAGAGAGAGCAAGTTATTGGGATTTCAAAAATACGAAGAACATTAAAAACAGGGCTTGGGAGCACTTACTATTGAGCTTGGAAAGCTTGAAAACCCTAGCTATGGAGAACCTTAATTTTTGGCAGCAACATAGAGAGAATGAGCTGATTTTTGGCTTATTTTCCCATTTTATTTCATTTATAAACCAAATAACGAAAATGCTCTTAATGCCTTTCCTTCAAAAATTCCATACAAGCCCATTTTTGTCCAAAAACTTAGAAATTGGGCAAATTGCTCTTTAAGACCTCCTTATTAATAATCCAAAGCAATTTCATACAAATTGCTTCTAGACCACAAACTTTTCAACTTATTCAATTTAGTCCCTAATTTCCAATTGGACACCTTATACTTAGAATTTCTTCATGAAACTTTAACACATGCATATATTCATATTCTAAACCTCATAAAAATCATAAAATAAATATTTTAATGTCAAATTTGTGGTCTCGAAACCACTATTTTGACTAAGCCTTATTTTGAGATGTTACAGAAATCGAGATAGGCAATGAATCAAAATAGACACTAGACCGAAGAGTTAAAAGATCTGAAAAAAAAACCATTAAAGTAAAAGGATATAAGATTAATCAAAATAAAAGGTTCACAATGAAATGAGGAAAAAAAGAGAAAAAATTCAACCACCAACGATGGCAATGGCAGCGACGAGTCGGCAATGGTTTAGTGACGACGGTTGGAGGTGGAAAAAGGAAAAGGGAAGTGTGGTGGTGACAGAAAGGTTCAGTGCTAAAAGGTGCTCAAGTCAGTCACGGTGGAGAAAGGGAGCAAAATAAGTGAAAAGAGAAAAGGTGGTGGCTAAATAAGAGAGAAAATAAGTGAAAATAGAGAGAAAAAAATAAAAATGTGGAGGAGAGGGAGGAGGGGACGGCAATGTGAGGTTGGGAGAGTGGGAATAGGTTGGTCAACTAGGTCTAGGTTTAGTGAACCTCTTCTATGGCAAGGATGATAAGTTTTAGCAATTGGGAAACATGGAGTGAATATGGGGATCATGCACCCTCAACTTAAGGTAAGTTTGACTCTTAATTGAGGAAAGGAATCCTCCTAAATATGGTGACTATGAGGTGGACGGCAACTCATAAAGCATATGGGGTTTTGTGTTAAAAAATAAATAAAAAGATGAGAACAATAGCACTTGAACATAAGACCGTTAGGATAGCTTAGGAGCACTTGACCACTTCACTTCCTTGTTTTTATTTTGACAGAATATAAATAAAAACATGGGATGACCTTTGCTAAGGGTTTAAACCAAATTTGCACGAAAAAGAATTTAATGAGAGAAAGGGGTTCGAACTCAGATCATCAAGGACAGCTCCTCCACTACTCAATCACTATAATTGATATTTATTTATTATCAAATAATTGAAAGATTATCTAAATAAAAATTTCTTCGTGACCACTCTCGATTCATTAACCCAATTTCTACTAATCCAATTTTTGGGATGTGACAGATTCTTACCCATCTTCGCTACACACCAATATAGAGTTCCCCAAAACTCGTCCATCCAATAACACACCAAATTGTAGCCAAGCCACTCAATATTGCAATCAAGCTACACGTTTTGGACAAGCCACTTAATAACATTGTGCCAAACCACTCAATAGCATTATGGTCAAGCCACTTAATAACGTTGTGGCCTAGCCACTCAATATTGTAATAAATCTTCCAAAGTCTTCCTCCTTTCATAATCATCCCAAACTCATGTATGTGATATGGCATGTGAACAATATTTTTAGTGGACATGTGATCTGCCATGAATTACACTATTATTTACATCCTTTTTACACATAACTTTAGCTTATTTAATAGTTAAATCAAAACATCTTAGTATATATTTAGGTTTTTATGCTTAAAGTAGTCATATGTGCTTTTTCGTAGTTGTTATTACATTTTATATACCTAAATAAGGTTACATGATCTTGTAGGGAAAATCGGAAGCTAAAGATGCATATGCGGGCTAAAATTGATGACTATGGCGCGACACTAAATCATTGATGTCACAACACTGAATATAGAAGCCAAAAACAAGTCTTGGAGCGAAATCACCTTCAACGTCATGATACGCTCCCTTTTGTGTCACAACACCCCCTATGTTGCAACATTACGGGCCTTTGTTGCAACACTAACCCTGTGCAGCCCAAAAATCCCTACACGAGATAATTATGTTATTGAGGGAAATTAGGTGTATTTGTCCTAGTCAAACTCTAAGGACTTCAATAACAGTTTAGGCACTTTAATATTCCATGTTTAGCATATATAAAGGCCATTGTAATAAGTTTACAAACAATTTTAGGGAGACAGAAAATATACTTAGGGTTTTTATTTCATTTTTTGTTTTTACTTAGGGTATTTTCTATTCTTCTAAACGGAAGATCCTATTCTGAAGTGAAACTCTCGCGAGTGGAGATTGTTCTGAAGCCACACTTTCATAGATAAATCCATGACCATATTTTTCCTTTATTCTATTCTTTATATCTCATTCTTGACATTGCTAATTGAATGTTTGTGTAAAGATTAGAATCAGTTTATACTTTATCTATATGTAGAATGTTTCAATGAAATGAATCTTGTTTATCGATTGAAAGGAAGATTCTTAATGGATAAGCTATTTGGAAGAGGAAGAACTTAAAGCCTAGTCTTGACGACCTTAGGAAGTAATTCCGGAAAGAGTTAACCCAAAATTGGTATGGCCTTTCCGTGAACACCTTAGCCTCGAACTGGTCTGAACTGTGAGGATGAGAGATAAATAGTTCTTTCTGACTCATTAAGTTAGTTGAATGCCGAGAGGCACAACTAGATTGATGACTAGCTGGTTGAATAGAGTCCTACATCAATAATTAATTAGGTAAAGCGATTGGATCTAGGCTAATGGAACTCGAGTAATTGAAACAATGGATAGGAGAAATCGATATATGAACTTAGAAGTAGATTTAGGCTTAATTCATTTATTTAGTTTATTAATATTATCATCATCTCACTTCCATAATAACACTACTAATTTGTAACTCAAGTAGAATAGTAATTATTTCCAGTAATTGGCTTGATAGTAGTTTTCCCCAAACTATAATCCCTTAGGTACGATCTTCGGAGTACTTACCAATTTCGTTGTAACTATATTACAACCTAACCTGTATACTTGCAGACACCGCCTCAATTCCATATATTTTGTAGCATTATTCACAATTTGGACAATAGTGCGTCTAGAGGAGATTAGCATGCTTAACACGCAATTCCGATTTAGAATCTACATGGTCAGCATGCTTAACATGCAAATCATGTTTAAAATCAACATAGTCAGCATGCTTAACATGAAAATCATTTTTCAATATCAAAATAGTGGCATGATTTATTTATGTATCATGCATAACCAATCTTGGCATAAACCACATATCATGAGAATTCGTATTTACACATCATTTCATATCATGTAACACCCTCTACCCATATTCGACGCCGAAATAGGGTATGAGGCGCTATCGAACATAAACTCACACAGTCATACAAAATTGAGACCTAAATTTTCATCCAAATTTAAAACTTTTCATTCACATGCATAACGTCCATTATACGGTCCCTTGAGGCCCAAAACATACATTGGGGATGGTTCGAAACTAAACCGAGAACTTTTAGAACTTTTACAACACTTAGAAAAAAAATTTTTTAGGGAGTTACACGCCCGTGTGGCTTGTGACATGCCCGTGTCCTCAGCCCGTGTAACTCTCTGTTTATGACGTCATCAGCAAAATAGAGGCACACGGCCAAGTTACACGCCCTTGTGCTAAGGCCGTGTCCTTCATACGGCTGAAACACACGACTGTGTCTCTGCCCGTATGTTTACTACTATGCATTCTGTTTTACCTAATTAGGGTGTAGGGGACACACAATCGGATCACACACCCATGGGGCTGACCGTGTTTCACACACATCCTAGACACATGCTAGTGTGTCTACCCGTGTGGACAAATACAAGGCTATTTTCCAAGCCAATTTCCACCCTTATTTGCAGAAACACATACATGACTTCAAGGGCACTTCACATGGCATAATTGAGCACTTAAAACATACACAAACAAGACATGATCATGATTATTCCATCTTTACTAATACATGCATAAAACTTCAAATTTTTTCAAGCTAAATTTATGAATTTGCATGCACTAAGAGTTGAAGTTTACTTCCATTTAACATACTCATGTCTTAGTTATTATCATGCCACTCACTTAAAATTCCATCATCAAACATCCATAGTCACATCCACAATTCATCCATGCCAAACAATTTGAACCACATCATGTATAACCTTGGCATATGCACGCATATATGAATAGGTTTACAACCAAATAATCAATATGAACCATATTTCATGACCATATACAAAATGAATCACCAAATCACTATAAACCAACACACTTGGCCAAATTAATAATGACATAATTAATCAAAAGAAGAAGTCCCTATACATGCCATAAACTTAAAATACTTGTGTTTACTTATACCCAAATGATAGCTTGATAGTGTGATGGCATCTCCGATGGTCTCCAACCCAAGCGAGCTAAATTAACCTATAATATATGGGAAAGGAAGGGGGTAAGCTATATAGCTTAGTAAGTCCATTTGAAAATAATGAGCAACTCATGCTTGACAATATAAGCACAAGTTAATATAAAATAGATATAAATCTCAAGGTTCTAATATAACCTATTCAAATGTTTACTCTCTTTTGATTTATCAAAATAATTTAACATTACTCGACTTTTAGTCTAACAGCCATAATTTCTCCATTGTAGCATGTTTCATAATTAGTAAATCATTTTAAACATCTTAGTAAAGGTACATGTTACTTATGTATATTCATGTTTTAATGCATATAGCTCAACATATTTCAAATTGTAATAACTATCTCTTTCCATACTTTCTTAACCGTTTCAATAGGCAATTAGGCCAATATTTCCTTTCACTCATAACTGATAAATCACAATTCAAATTAACAACATTTACTATCTCACCGATCAATTGGGCCTCCAAGGCCTAACATATAGTCATCAATCGTGTTTCCATGCATTTATACATCATGACCATAAATCAACAATCATAGGGCTATCTCAAAGTCACTTTCATAGTGATCATAACTCATAATAACATGAAGTCAATACTTAAATCTTTATGTACATACATGTACCATCTCGTAACATAACCACATACTTTCTTATCTTTAGCACACCCATTGAACACTTGGAATACTAAATGGATACATGGAAAGCCTTTGTACATAAGTGCTACATATGTAGCTAACGCTACCTCATATCCCATATCACATAAATGCTCGCTATCGAGCAAATCTCAGGCCTTCTCACATAAGCTGACGGTCAAGACGCAACTACGCAGTACTACTCACTCAAGCTGTTAGGTATCCGCACACATCTCGAACTACCCAGCCATTGGTAGAGTACGAGACCAGCACCTGGATCACAGAATCACACATACATCACAAATAACCTTAGTGACATGTCATTCGTATCCTATTCTATTCCTAAGGTTCAAACGGGGTTTTTCTCACTTATCCAAACTTCGTCAATTACAACCATAGAATCAATCATTTATTTCATACATTATCAAAGAATTTAGAATATTTAAAACACAAACATAACATAGCATTATTTACATACAAACTTACATCGACACCAGAATGGAAAAGAGGGACCTAACCGTCAATTACTTATTTTCCCTCGTTCTAGGCCCAAATCTCATTTTCTTTGATCTATAACATCACATTTAGCCCACTTTAGTCACATTACTGAATGTGACCCAAAAATCATACTATGGCAAAATTATGTTTTTGCCCCTAAAGTTGATCATAATTACACTTTTGCCTCTAGGCTCGTAAAATGAAATTTGTTCAATTTCTTTAACATACAAGCCTAGCTAAATCATTTTCATCACTATAGCAGCACACAAATTCCATTAAAACACATTTTACTACATATTTTATAACTTTTACAAATTAGTCCTTTTGGACATTTTCACCGAAAATCACTTAGTAAAAGTCGTTTCTCTAAACATAAACATGCATAATCTACCATTAAACATCAAAATAAACAAATTTATAACATGGGCCAAAATCTATACCTTCATCATATCTCAACTTAATGGTAGAAATAGCTAGATTGTGTTACAAGGATTTCAAAAACATGAAAATCATTAAAAACGACGGACTTACAATCGAGCTGGAAAGCTTGAAAAACCCTAGCCATGGCTTCCTCTTGGAAATTTCGACCAAGGAGTAAGATGGACAAATTTTTGGGCTTTTATTTTTGTTTTTAATTCATTTTAATAACTAAATGACCAAAATACCCTTAATGAAAAACTTTAGAAACATGCCTAACCATGTCCATTTTTGTCCACAACTTAACCAATGGTCTAATTATCATATAAGGACCTTCAATTTAAAATTTCATAACAACTGGACACCTCTAGCATGTAGAACTCAACTTTTTCACTTTTTATGATTTAGTCCTTTTGACTAATTCGAGTGCCCAAACGCCAAAATTTTCAAATGAAATTTTCACGAAATCATTTTGTGAAATTGTAGACCATAAAAATATAATAAAAATAAATTTCTTCACGTCAGATTTGTGGTCTCGAAATCATTATTCTGACTAGGCCCAAAATCGAGCTATTACAACTTTCCCCCTTTAGGGATTTTCGTCCCTAAAAATCTTCCCAGAAGATGTTGCTTCCAACTCTTATGAATTGCTTTCACTAATTTCTCAGAATCTCAAATCGAATTCACCTCGTATATCTCTTTCCAATAAGCTTTGGACTTTTAGCACACTGTGCCGGAGCATATCGTCAAGATCTCAGTTACTCTCTGTGTAATTCATATACTCAGCTGTTCTATCAAATAAAAACTCTGTACACACTGAAATGATCATATGGATCTTTTCCAAACAATCAACCACAATCCAAATAACATCTTCCTTTTCAAAGATTATGACAATCCCGGTACAAAATTTATGGTAACTCTATCTTATTATCACTTTCACATAATCACTGATTGCATTAGCCCTAAATACACTTGATTTTCGAATTTTATCTGTTAACATATCGTCATCTGAATACGGATTCTAAAATATCATGTAACATACCCAATCACTGGCAAATCTACTTATATAACTGCACATTTTATTACTCTTGGATGAACAGATGTATTGCTACTGAGCCTCGTACAAAAACTTCTGCATAAGTTTTGGATTTGTAAGTACGCAAATTCTATTTAGAAATAACAATAATAAGAGGAATCATGTCTGACATGAAATTCAACCTCAGAAGTAATCGCACTCCGAACTTGTTTAGATTACCACTCACTATCAAATTTCTAAGCTTTTCAGTTTCGTAAAGAAAACCTCGCTTTAGCATTTAGTTTAGCTAGAATTAGACCATCATCAAATGAGATCAATCAAGTAACCAGTACTCACAAAAATAAACAAAGATTTTCCATTCAGGCATTTGTTACTATAACTACTTTCTCAGAGATTAAATCAATAACTTACTCGAAATCTTTCATTATCACAAACCATTGATACTGTCTTAAATTTCAGATCTTCCTAAGACATTCAATACTTTAACTTTTTGGACTAGGAAGCATGTGACATTTCCCATCGAACACACGAAGTCATCAAATTTTTAACACAGGCATAAAAGCGACGGTCTCTAATTCACCAGTCGAACAGTTCTTTTTAATGTAACTTTAACTGTTTGAAAATACAAACTACCTCTTTACAATCTTGTATTAAAACCTATCTCGATCTATTCAATAATACATCATTGAAAAGTCTCAAATTCTTTTCTCAATTTAGACTGAACTCAGAACTAGAGCTTCGATTAATAATACTTTCAATTGTTTCCAGCTTTGTTAACATGCACAAATCATTCCAACTTTCATAAACATGATGACTTTATCAATTGGTATAGTTTTAACTCACAATAACATTATTCGATTAGAACAATCTAATAGGTATACCTCTGTACCATACTTTTTAGAATATAATTTCTTCATTCAGACTATCTATCTATATATATATAATACACCCATGAACTCACATAATTTATTCCTTTAGCTGAGGACATGCTTAAATACGTATAACTCAAACTACATCTCAACAACTCAGCTTACTCTGATAAAAACAACTGGTTTGATTTCAACTATCGAATAATAACATATCACTATTAACTCGAGGAAACAAATATCCTGATTGGACTCATCCACTTTAATCAAACTTACCAGCTCTGGAATTTCCATCGTAACAAATATAATACACTTTCTAAATATGAATATAAGACAAAACATCATCCAGTAGATACAGAAGAATAGTCTCACATAAGTTTTCACCATTAACTTTTATTCTGAACATACTAGAATAGAGTCCCAAAGAGAGAGATAAAATAATATTGATCAAAAACCAACCAAGCTAATAGTGCTTTCGACTAACATTAGAGTTAGCTAACATTCTTGCAACATAAGAACTTTATCAGAAAATGAACAATCACACATATATATCTAAGAATAAGGAATATATAGAATATCCAAAAGAGGCCATCATAATTTATTCAACCATAACTGTTACACATAGACATCTTTACAACTCAATTATCATTTTTTCTGACTAATTTTGTCATCATGAACTCTGTATTATTCTATTCACTAATTAAAATCAATCTGGGAGGGATTTCTGCAAACACATGCTTTAGACTCCATACCTAATTGAGTCGATTAGCCTAGACTACCTTCTTCTTTACTTGTGACATTACATAATCGGTTCTGCAAACACATACTTTAGACTCCATACCTAATTGAGTCGATTAGCCTAGACTACCTTCTTCTTTACCTGTGACATTACATAATCGGTATAATCCTTAAAACATTCTGATATTTCTTCCAAAACTATTTTCACCTTCCACTCTATTGTCATCTCTGTATGCATTACTAATTATTCCACCACTGTACTCTTTGGTTTCACACTTGTGAACTTATTCAACATAATTCTCATGAATCTTCGTCATAAAAGCAACACTAGTAAGAAGGTGAGGTCGTAAAGCCTCTAACTTGACTCTCATAATTACACACATAATTACACACATATGACTTAACATTCATAATTACCACACTTATTCATTTTATAAATGTTTTCTGTCATCCATAATTTCAAACAGTGAATTTACTTACTCAAGCTCAATATTAATATCTAATTAAATTTCAACACTTAGCTTTAATTTTACTTACCAACATTTGTCAAATTAGATAACGTTTTATGGGTCGAGTACATCATTTACTTGATGCCATAGTCCAACAATGGTCTTACACGAAGTCTCATATCGATGCCATGCCCTAGACATGGTCTTGCACGAAATCACATTTCGATGCTAATGCCATATCCTAGATATGGTCTTACAAAGGATCACATATCGATGTCAATGCCATATCCCAGACATGGTTTTACATGTCATTATGATGCCATAGCCCAGCTATGGTCTTACACGTACTCACATGTATTGCCATGGTCTAACCATGGTCTTATCCGTCACTTCATCATTGAACGATCATACTCATCTCCTACGTTCTACTCAATTTGATCTTCCAGTTCAAGTTCCATATTATTATAATATTTGTGGTTCCATAACAAAGTTATAAAACAAAACATTATATATTCTCCAATTTAACTATTAAACATGAGATTCAACTATATGGACATACTAATTATGCATTATTCAAACAAGTCTACATACACACACATTCCATCCATTGGGTAAGTTTACTTATCATATTCACTTGAATAATAGATTGGGCACATAACATCATATGAAAGCCAACATACTTGGATGAGCTTATCACAGCATAAACTTTCATTTCATTTCATTTTTCCAAATCTCTCAACTTATGGTTATCTCATTCCGTACATTAACACAAGCATATTCATAAACTTCTATCCATACCTTTCCAAATTCAAAACATCATAAGCACATTTCAATCATCTCAATATCATTTTCAACACTATCGAAACTGGCTCAGTTGGAAGTCATCTCTATCTTAACAAAATAATTTCGTTAGAGTCAGGAGATATCACACTATCACGAATAGTAATATGGCATGTATAGCTAGACTCACATATGCTACGTTAGTCCGAGAATCGACTAAATCATAGCTCTGATACCACTAAATATAACACCCCTTACCCGTATTTAATGCCAGAACAGGGTACGAGGTGCTACTGTACATAAAATCACACAATCATACAAAACCGAGACCTGAATTTTCATCCAAATTTAAAACTTTTCATTCACATGCATATCGTCCCTTATATGGTCCCCGAGGCCCAAAACATACATTGGGCTGGTCCGGGACTAAACTGAGAACTTTTAGAACTTTTAGAGCTTTTACAACACTTAGAAAATTTTCTTATTTTGGGAAGTTGCACGCCCGTGTAGGTAGATCGTGTAGTCACACACGCCCATGTAGCTTGGGACACGCCCGTATCTTTAGCCTGTGCAACTCTCTGTTTATGACGTAATCAGCAAAATAAGGGCACACGGCCAAGTCACACGCCCATGTGCTAAGGCCGTGTCTTTCACACTGCTGAGGCACACGACCGTGTCTCTGCCCGTGTGTTTACTATTGGGCATTCTGCTTTACCTAATTAGGGTGTAGGGGACACACGGCCGGATCACACGCCCATAGGGCTGACCGTGTGTCACCCACGGCCTAGATGCATGCTTGTGTGTCTACCTGTGTAGACAAATACAAGGCTATTTTCCAAGCCAATTGCCACTCTTATTTGCACAAACACATACATGACTTCAAGGGCACTTCACATGGCATAATTGAGCACTTAAAACATACACAAACAAGACATGATCATGATCATTCCATCTTTACTAATACATGCATAAAACTTCATATTTTGTCAAGCCAAATTTATAAATTGGCATGCACTAAGAGTTGAAGTTTACTTCCATTTAACATACTCATGTCTTAGTTATTATCATGCCACTCACTCACAATTCCATCATTATACATCAATAGTCACATCTACAATTCATCCATTCCAAACAATTTTAACCACATCATGTCTGACCTTGGCACATGCATGCATATATAAATAGGTTTACAACCAAATAATCAATATGATGCACATCTTATGGCCATATACAAAATGAATCACCAAATCACTATAAACCAACACACTTGGCCAAATTAATAATGACATAATAAATCAAAAGACGAAGTCCCAATACATGCCATAAACTTAAAATACTTGTGTTCACTTATACCCAAATGATAACTTGATAGTTTGATGGCATCTCCGACGATCTCCAACCCGAGCCAGCTAAATTAACCTATAATACATGGGAATGGAAGGGGGTAACTATATAGCTTAGTAAGTCCATATGAAAATAATGAGCAACTCATGCTTGACAATATAAGCACAAGTTAATATAAAAATAGATATAAATCTCAAGGTTGTAATATAACCTATTCACATGTTTACTCTCTTTTGATTTATCAAAATAATTTAACATTACTTGACTTTCAGTCTAGCAGCCATTACTCATTTTCCCTCGCTATAAGCCCGAATCTCGTTTTCTTTGATCTATAACATCACAATTAGCCCACTTATTAGTCACATTACTCAATGTGACAAAAAAATCATACTATGGCAAAATTATGTTTTTGCCCTTAAAGTTTGTCATAATTACACTTTTTCCCCTAGGCTCGTAAAATGAAATTTATTCAATTTCTTTAACATAAAAGCCTAGCCAAATCATTTTCATAACTGTAGAATCCCACAATTTCCATTAAATCATGCTTTTACTACATATTTTATAACTCTTACAATTTAGTCCTTTTGGACGTTTTCACTAAAAATCACGTAGTAAAAGCCGTTTCTCTAACCATAAACATGCATAATCTACAATTAAACGTCAAAATACACAAATTTCTAACATGGTTCAAAACCTATACCTTCATCGTATCTCAAATTAATGGTAGAAATAGCTAGATCGTGTTGCAAGGATTTCAAAAATGTGAAAATCATTAAAAACGATGAACTTACAATCGAGCTTGAAAGCTTGAAAAACCCTAGCCATGGCTTCCTCTTGCAAATTTTGGCCGTGGAGGAAGATGGAAACATTTTTGGGCTTTTATTTTTGCTTTTGATTTATTTTAATAACTAAATTACCAAAATGCCCTTAATGAAATACTTTGGAAACATGCCTAACCATGTCCGTTTTTGTCCATCAACTTAAAAAATGGTCTAATTACCATATAAGAACCTTCAATTCAAAATTTCATAACAATTATACACCTCTAGCGTGTAGAACTCAACTTTTGTAGTTTTTACAATTTAGTCCTTTTGACTAATTTAGTGCCCAAACATCAAAATTTTCGAACGAAATTTTGATGAAATCGGTTCGTGAAATTGTAGACCATAAAAATATAATAAAAATAAATTTCCTCACGTCAGATTTGTGGTCTCAAAACCATTGTTCCGACTAGGACCAATGTAACGCCCCCACGCCCGAGACCATCACCGGAGTCGAGCTTGAGGGGTTACCAAACATAATTTATCAAATTAAGAACTTCAAATCATTTGTTTCTACATTCACAGCTTTCTAGCTACCTGCGTTACAGTTACAAGAAAAATCATATCTCGAGTTACAAAACTCGAAATCAAGATCCGTAAATTTTTCCTGAATCTAGACTCATATATCTATTTACTAATATTTTTCTAGAATTTTTGGTTGGGTCAATTAGTACAGTTTATTAATTAAAGTCTCCCCTGTTTCAGGGTTTGACTGTTCTGATCTCTGTGTATTACGACTCATATATCTCTCTATACGGAATTTCAATGACTATGAGGTTTGTTTCTCTTAAAACTAGACTCAACAAGGAATCTGTAAATATAAAGAAAAACTTCTAATTATTTTTTTAAAATTTATTATGAATTTTTAAAGTCAGAACAATAAATCCAGAAATCACTCTGGCCCTATTTCACAAAAGTTTAAATATCTCATAAAATATAATTTATATGCCTGTTTTGTTCAATCCACATGAAAATAGACTCATTAAGATTCAATTTCATGACCTACTCATCATTTAGTTCCATTTATACTATTTTTAGTGATTTTTCAAATTCAAGTCATTGCTGCAGCAATATTCTGTTTTAAGGCAAGTTTCATCTTTCTATGAATTTTTATGAAATAGATAATCTATTAAACTTCCATAATATCAAACATGATCTAAATTAGCCATCACCATGACTTATCAATATCAAACATTTTCTCAACCCAACATGGCCATATCATAAAATTATTTACACAAAATAGGTATATTGCTATACATGCCATACTTAAGTAGTTGTACAAGCCATTTACCAAGATAAAAGTCCTTTGGATAGTGTGATCGAACTTTCGACCTGTCCCGATTCCTGAGCCGGCTTGTTCAAGACTACAGTGAATGAAAAGGAAAGAGTAAGCATAAATGCTTAGTAAGTTCATATGCAAATAACAAGTAACATAACAATACAATCAAACCAAATAACCTTAACCTGGTATCACCAAAACATTTATCACATTTCTAAATATCATTCATCATCTTACGATCTTATCGTTGATGTATCTATTTCCAACCCGAGGGTTAAGAACATACCTGTCCAAAGTGTCCATTTCACAACACTTACCCAAAACGTCACTTATATCTTAAGTGCTCTTCCATTAAACTAGAAATTTCACCCATTGAACATATCGGAATATAACTCAGATACATGGATAATTTGCACATAAGTGCCACATATGTAATCAAGAATTCATGTAACCCGCCCCTAAGTGAACTCGGACTCAACTCAACGAGCTCGGGCGTTCGCATCCATAAATGAACTCGGACTCAACTCAACGAGTTCGGATGCCTAGTTACATCTCACGAACTCGGACTCAACTCAACGAGTTCAGACATTTGCATCCATAAGTGAACTCGGACTCAACTCAACGAGCTCGGATGCTCAACCATCCTAGTGACATGTCACTTGTATCCTAATCTATTCCTAAGGTTTAAACGGGATTTTTCCCTCGATCTCACATTTGTCGTCTTCCATGGAATATCAGAACCGATACTCGGTAGCAATTCATATTTATCAAGTAGTAAACATAATTTGCATATTACTCAACATTAACCACAAAGCATAATATTTCACAATTAAAATCAGCATATCATATAATTAACATCAATAACTTAAAAATAACAATTATGCTACATTATTTACACATGAACTTACCTTGGTACCAAAATATAAAGATTTTGCAATTTAGTCCACAATCTTTTCTTTTCCTCGATCGCGACTTGAATCTCGTTTCTCTTGATCTATAATACCAAATTAATCTTATTTAATACATACATTCATCAAAACAGCATTTAATACGAACTTTGAAAAAATTACACTTTTTCCCCTAAACTTTTGCATAATTACACTTTTGCCCCTAGGCTCGGGACTTAAACTTTATTCCTTATTCGTATGTTTTATAACATGCTGATCACTTTTCCCTTCTATGGCAACATCAAATTCTCGCTCTAACATATACTTGTGACTATTAGGTATTTTTGCCGATTAAGCCCTTTTACTCGTTTTCACTCAAAATCGAGTAGCACAAGTTGTCTAACATAATTTAAAACCCCATATTCTATCATAAAACATCAAAATACACAAATTTCACCTATGGGTATTTTTCCAAATATAAACCCTAGGTTGAATTATTGTTAGCATAAGCTTAATCGAGCTTAAGGATTCCAAAACGTAAAGAACATTAAAAACGGGGCTTGGAATCACTTACTATGGAGCTTGAAAGTTGAAGAAACCCTAGCTATGGAGAGAGGGAGAATTCGGCAGCAACTAAGGAGGATGATGACCAATTTTGTGTTATTTTTCCCATTTTATTTCATTTAATATCCAAATGACCAAAATGCCCCTCCTTACTAAACTTTCAAAATTCCTTCCATGTCCTAATTTTGTCCATGAACTTAAAATTGGTCAAATTGCTATTTAAGACCTCCTAATTAATATTTCAATGCAATTTCATGCTAAAAACTTCTAGAATGCAAATTTTGCAACTTATTCGATTTAGTCCCTACTTTCAATTTAAGCACTTTAGGCATAGAATTTCATCACGAAAATTTCACACAATCATGCAATCATATCATAATAATCAAAATAATTATAAAATAATTATTTCTATCTCGGATTTGTGGTCACGAAACTACTATTCCGATTAAGCCCTAATTCAGGATATTACACCCAAAATCGGGCTGGTACAATTCGTTAAAACTCATCAATTATATCATACATTCACCCGAAACGATCACTTGGGTTTCCCCCCCTTTTTTTTACAGATTTAGCATATCTTTAAATACATATGTACTCTCAATATTTCACACCATCTAGATCGTTATCAAATTTTCAATCTAAGTAAATATTTATATTTTATTTGACAATAAGTCCATAAATAGACTTTTCAAATAAGTAAAATCCACACCCAAATTGGTATATCCGGTAACTCGATTCCAATTCTGGTTCCAACTCCAAGGGAAGAAATCCAATCTTGAATCATTTTTATTAATAAATTAATACCAAGTCAAAACACTAAAATGTTCAATTTAAGTCCCATATAAAAAGTCAAATGAGAATACTTAGTTATCTAACTTCAAAGTGAGAATAATTTTTCCCAAGGCAAGAATATGGATCTGAGCGGTACGAAGAAGAACACTTCGCGAAAGTGTATAATCATTGTTAGATCCGGCCTTAAGAACTAGAAAAGAAAATATTACTTACAAAAAATTCCAAGGAATAGATGAGTCCTTGATCCCACAGTGCTTCGTTTATGACAAAAGATGATCTAGGGAAATCATCATTCAAAAATAAAAAGAATAAAAATTAGAATTGTAAATGATCTAAGAAAAATAAGAGATGAGAATTAGTAGTCCTGTTTTTAACAAAATAAATGAAGAGTAGATCAAAATCAGTGAAAAATGGTGACTAACGGTAGTGGTGAATGTGGAGGAGGCTTGGAAAAGAGGGGAAGTCTTTGTGAAATCATGTTTCTTAAAAATATAGTGGTCGATGGTGGTGTTTTGGTGGCAAAGAGAAAAAATATGGTGGTTGAAGGCAGAGGAAAAAGAGAGGAGAGAAGAGTAATGTTGGATTGAAAAACAAAAGTGAATGGTGGGTGTTTATATGCATTGGATGGTAATAGCATGGTAAGGGAGGGAGAAATAGCAACAAGGGGGGAAAAAGGCAAGAAAGGTGGATCAAGGGAGTGAAAAGGGGGCTATTGGATGAAGGTTGACTAGCTAAACAAAGGAAGAATATTCACAAACATGGCAAAAATGGGGTGCACAGCAAGGGGGTTGACCATCCCTTTTTAAATGCTAAAAATTCTAAAAAGAATAAATGAGTGAGGGGAATTGAACCTAAGATCTTTAGGAATTTAATTAAGCTCCTTACCACTTAACTACATACTTTCTTTTTCATGAATTGACGAAATAATTAATAAAAAAATATAGGGTGTGACAACTCTACCCTCCTTAAAATAAACTTTATCCTCGAAATTTACCTTGTGAGAATAGTTGAGGATATTACCGTCCAATTGCGTCCTCAGGTTCCCAAGTGGCTCATTTTGCCCCATGATTTCACCATAAGACTTTAACTAGAGGAATCTACTTTTTCCTTAACACCTTAACCTCTCGATCCAAAATTTGAACTAGTACTTCCTCATAAAAAGTTTCTTGTCTCACCTCAACCTCTCTGATCGGAACTACGTGAGATGGATCAAATTGATATTGCCTCAGCTTTGAAATGTGGAATATGTCATGTATCTTGTCCAGATTTGGTAGTAATTACAACCGATAAGCTACTGGCTCAATCCTCTTAGGTATCTTATCAAGTCCAATAAATCCTAGGCTCAACTTGCCCTTACGACCAAATCTCAATACTTTCTTCCATGGTGATACCTTAAGAATACTTGGTCCCCAATACTAAATTCTATATCCTTTCTCCTCAAGTCAGCTTAAGAATTCTATTGATCGAATGCCGCTCTCAATCGATCTTGAATCAGCTTAACAACATTTGCAGTCTCTTGTACCAAATCTAGACCCAATACTTTCTTTCCCCCTAACTTGGTCCAAGATAGTTGTGTTCGACACTTGTGACCATAGAGTGCTTCATAAGGAGCCATCTGAATGCTCAACTAAAACCTATTGTTATACACAAACTCTACTAGTGGCAAATGCTCCTCCCAACTACCACAATAGTCGATCATTCAACCCCTCAACATGTCTTCAAGGATCTAAATAACTCGTTCTGACTGTCCGTCAAATTGTGGGTGAACAACTGTGCTAAAGATCAACCGAGTACCTAGAGCCTCATGTAACTTCTTCCAAAACCAAGATGTAAACTGAGGATCCCAGTTAGAAATAATGAATACCGGTACTCCATGATGTCTCACAATCTCAGAAATATACAGCCTCACCAACTTCTGCAACAAATAATCAGTATGAATGGGCAAAAAATGTGCTGACTTAGTCAGTCTATCCATAATTACCCAGACTAAATCCTTTTTAGTAGCTATCAATGGCAACACACTAACAAAGTCCATGGTCACACATTCCCACTTCCATTAAGGAATCTAAATAGGTTGAAATAAACCAAAGGGAAATTGATGCCCAGCCTTGACTTGTTGGCACTTAAAACACTTACTTAAAAACTTAGTTACCTCATGCTTAAGATACCAGACCACCAATACTGCTCCTTTAAGTCTTGGTAAATCTTATTTCCTCTAGGATGCATAGCATATCGGCTACTATATGCTTCCCAAAGTATAGGCTGTCTCAAATCTTGATCATCAAGCACATAGTATCTCCCTCGAAAATACAAAACTCCTTCAGAATTAAGCCTAAAATATGCAGTATTTCCCTCCTCAATTGTCTAAATTGAGGTGCATTGAGAAACTGCTTCAACTGAATCTCATCCACTAAAGTGGGTCTCAATTGCAACTCTGTAAGCAAACTTCCATCACCAATCAAGCTCAATTTAGCGAACATAACTCTCAAATCAATCATCGACTTCCTACTCAATGCATCAGCCACAACGTTCACCTTTCCTGGATGGTACTCAATGGTACAATCATAATTCTTGAGAATTTTATCCACCTCATTTGCATCAAGTTCGACTCTTTTTGGGTGAGGAGATACTTAAGGCTCTTGTGATCCATGCAAATGATACACTTCTCACCATATAGATAGTGCCTCTAAATCTTGAAGGCGAAGGCAATAGCTACCAGTTTAATGTCGTGAGTTGGGTAATTATGTTTGTGTGGCTTAAGCTATCTCGAGGCATAGGCCACAACCTTACAGTCTTGCATCAAAACGCAATCAATACCGATATGAGACGTATCACTATACACCACATAGTCTTTCCCAGACATAGGCTGAATCAAAATGGGCACTTGAGCCAACACAAACTTAAGCTTCTCAAAACTTTCTTATTCCTCCTCAGTCCACTTGAATGGTGCACTCTTCCTCAACAACTTAGTCATAGGACCTGCAATTCAGAATAACCCTTCCACAAACCTCCTAAAATATCTAGCTAGTCTAAAGAAACTCCGAATTTTGTTATTGTTCTTAGGTTGCTTCCAGTATAAAATAACTTCACTTTTCTTTGGATCAACACGAATACCCTTAGTTGATACCACATAACCTAAAAACATCACATCGTAGAGCCAAAACTCACACTTACTCAGTTTAACACAAAGCCTTTTGTCATGATGAATATGTAGAACAACTTTGAAGTGCTCATCGTGTTCAGCTTCTAACTTGGAGTAGATCAAGATGTCATCGATGAAGACCACAACATATTGATTAAGATAGGGCTTAAAAACCAGATTCATTAGGTCCATAAAAGCATCCAGTGTAACACACCAAAACCATATCCGTCGTTGGAGTAGGGTTACAAGGTATTACCGATCAATTTATAGCATATACCATACATTTATCAAACATAAAGCATTCATTCTCATAAATGATTCAACACAATCACATTATCCCTTAAGGGCCTACAAGGCCTTAAACATGATTTAGAAGTAGTTCGGGACTAAACTGATAACATATGAAAATTTTGGAAACTTAAAAGAAAATTCAATCATACAGGGGTAACACGCCTGTGTGAACAGGCCGTGTGCCTAACACTTCCAGACACACCTGTGTCTCAGGCCGTGTGAAAACAGGACATACATACTGACTTGGGTCACACAGCTGACCACACGCCCGTGTGTCTAGGCCGTTCCAAATCTGTAGGGTATACTAAATAATGCAACACGGCCAAGTCACATGCCCGTGTGCTAGGCCGTATGCCAAATAGGGGGTATACTGACTTTTACCACACGGTCAGTCACACGCTCGTGAGTGAGACCGTATGGAGTATACTAACTTCAATTTAATTTCAACACTAGGGGAGACATGGCCGTGCAACAAGATCGTGTGTCACACACGGCTGAGACACACGTCCGTGTCTCTGCCCATGTGTACAAAAATAGGTCATTTGTCAAGCCATTTTGCCACTCATTTTGCACATACCTATACAAGATCAATTGGTACCATTTTAAGACATTAATATGAAATCAAACGTCTTCCACCAATACACAATCATACTATATCCATTTCAATCAATTCAATGCCATTTACCTATTCAATTACCTATTAATTTAAATTTGCCTTACCATAGATAATTCACATATCTATTTCATTTAGTTAAACCATTCCAAACATTCATTATTCATTCAACCTCAATCACTTATTATAGGTCAATTACCAAACTCAAATTAGAACCATTTGGACATATATATAGACATCATCAAGTTCATCATCTTAAGCCAACTCAAATGGCTAAAATACATATCCATCAAGCATACCAAAAAGACATAAGCCTATACATGCCATATTCCATATTTACACAACTCAAAAGTACCAAATAGATGTCTGATATTGCAATGAAGTCTCTGACGATCTCGGATCCGAGCTAGCTTCGTAAAACTATGAAACATTGAAAATTAAATAAAGTAAGCTATAAAGCTTAGTAATTTCGTAGGTAAATATGAAATAATCAACATCATTCATTTGCATTTCCAATTAGATACATAATTTACAATTAAAAACCTCAATCAATGAGACAACATAAAATTTAACTACAAAGTAACTCATAAGTTATCATCTTCTTTTAATTCATCATTCGAACTGTAACACCCCAAACCCGAGACCATCGCCGGTGTCGGACCCGAGGGGTTAACAAGCCAAGTTCACATGTTTTTGCCCACCAATTTGACATTTCCAGTCAGGCTGGAAAACTGCGTCACTGTCGCCTTAAAAATCATATCTCGAGTTTCAAAACTCGGAAACTGGTTTCGTAAATTTTCCCTGAATTTAGACTCATATATCCATCCATGAATTTATTTCTAGGATTTTTGGTCGGGCCAATTGGTACAGTTTATTAGTTAAAATTACCCATGTTACAGGGATCGACTGCTCTGACCTTCGCCCGGTATAACTTGAATATCTCTCTGTACAGGGCTTTAATGCTGGTGTCGTTTGTTTCTAATGAAACTAGACTCAAAATGGAATCTGTACATATAAGGTATATCTCCTAATTATTTTTGGATAATTTATAGTGAATTTTTAAAGTTGCGACAGGGAACCCAGAAACCATTCTGGCCCTGTCTCACAATAGCTTTAATATCTCTTAACCTGTAACTCCTATGACCATTTCGTTTCTTCCATATGAAAATAGACTCATCAAGGTTAATTTACATAGCTTATTCACTATTTAATTCCATTCCTATGAATTTTGGTGATTTTTCACATTCACGCCACTGCAGCTGGCAGCATCTGTTTTTAAGATAGGACTTACCTATTTGGTAGTCTCCATGATTCAACTAGTCTTACCATACATAGGTTCATATATGATCATTTTAACCATGCCAATGGCTGATCATATGACCAACATTCCCATTTCCAAGCCATAGCCACATCATGACACCAAATATATACATACAACCCACAATTAGTCTAAATTCATGCTCCCCTTTTCGAGCCATTTTCGCATGGCCGTACATACTTACATTACAACGTATTTAATAAACAAGAGGTAGTCCTATACATGCCATCTCAAGTTCAACCAAAAATTTATACCAAAATGGAGGCTTGATAGTGTGGATGACTTCGACTTCAACGATCCCAAATCCGATTGCTTGAGCGAAATCTAGAAAACTAAGAGCCAAAGCAACGGGTAAGCATTTTATGCTTAGTAAGTCTCAAGGAATTTAATCAACTCTAATTACAGCAATACATTCACATAGCCAAATGCATCATTTCATTAATACACATTCTTACTTCATACTTCATCATTATATAAGTTCACAAAGCATCAATCAATTCAATAACTGAAATTCATTAGTCGATTGAGCGAATGTTGCTCAAACATGTCGACTTTCCAATGCACATATAACGTACCTTATCCTTTGGGCTTTCCGAGTGTACTAATTGAATTCATTACAGCAACCAACACTCACCTCCAGCCCAAGATTCTTGAATATAACCGGATATAATCACGTGCACAAATGCCTTGGTCTTAGCCGGATAGAATAACTTCATACGAATGCCTTGGTCTTAGCCCGGATATAGCCACTAGCACATTTGCCTTCGGTCTTAACCGGATATAATTTCCAGCATAATTGTCTTGGGCTTAGCCCGATATCATTCAATTTCTCATGCACACATACATCAATAATCATTGGACATACATATTTCATTTTCGTTACTAAGGCTCAAACACAATTATAATCATTAGCATATTCGCCTTGGGACTTAGCCCGGTGGAATTCAAATGCTCATACACACATAATCAATAATCATACACATCCATATTTCATCTCACATAATTTAAGTAAGGTCACTTCTTGAGGACTTACCTCGGATGTTGTCGAACGGCTTTTTCGGCTATTCGATCACCTTTTCCTTCCCCTTGTCCAATTGTGGCCCTCTTAGCTCTTGAGCTAATTCAAACAAATTCAATTTATTAAAACCTCATTGTGCTTGCTTATGGCCGAATATGACAATCATGCTCCTTTTCAACTTCAATCATGATAAAACAAAGAGAAAACTCAAAATCTTACTCATGAGTAGACAATCCATCATTGCATGCATCATCATCAAGCTTCACACTTAGCATGCAATGGCTTTATCACCATAACAACTTTGGCCAAATGCCATTTCCATGGCATAACAAAGATTTGAGCCATGGCTAACATGCACATCAAATTAGCAACCAAACCATGCATGAAACTCCCAACACAACCTCATACATACCTTAATCTTGATGTAAACTTAGCCAAATCTCCTTCTAGGTCTCTTCCAACCCAAGCATGAAGCAAAAATCCTCCCCTTTTCCCTTAGTAATTTCGCCAAGAAGATGAGAAAGGATGAACAAATTTTCTTTTCTTTCCTTAGTACATTCGCCAAGCCTATGGAGAAGAATGAACATTTTTTTTTTCTTTTTTTTTCATACTCTTATTTTATTACTTCTAACATGCACCACTAGCAAAACATGTTTAAGACATGTTTTCTTTTGCCCATATTCATCACCATGGCCGCCACTATAGTCAAATTTGGGAATTTGACATGCAAGGACAACATTTCCTAGTGTGCATCAATAGGCCACTTCCACATTTGCCTATCTCAAATTCTAAATTTTTTCACACAAGTCCTTTCTAGTGAAATTCACCTTTATAACACTAAATCAATCATCAAAAAATGTCATACATGAATACTCACATATTATAGGCATCAAAATAAATTTTAAATTATTGTTATGCCTCGGTTTTGTGGTCCCGAAACCACATTCCGGCTAGGGTCTATTTTGGGCTGTCACAACTCCCCCCCTCTTAAGGAATTTTCGTCCCCGAAAATCTTACCGGTAAATAGGTTCGGATATCGCTCTCTCATAGAGTTTTCGGTCTCCCAAGTAGCTTCTTCTATCCCGTGCTTGAGCCATAACACTTTCACTAGCGGAACCCGCTTGTTTCGCAACTCTTTCACTTCTCGTGATAGGATACGAATCGGTTCTTCCTCATAACTCATATTAGCTTGAATTTCAATTTCTGATGGACTAATCACGTGCGATGGATCGGATCTATAACGTCAAGCATCGAAGCGTGGAAGACATCGTGAACCTTTTTGAGTTCGGGGCAAAATCAAACGATATGCCATTGGACCGACTCGCTCGATATCTCATATGGCCCAATGAACCTTGGGCTCAACTTGCCCTTACTACCAACACGAGTATCTTTTTCCAAGGCGATACCTTGAGAAACACTTTATCACCCACGATACTCGATATCCTTACGCTTCAAATCCGCGTCGACTTCTTCGACGATCGAAGGCTATCTTGAGACTTTCACGGATTACTTTCACTTTCGCTCAGCATCCCTAATCAAATCCACCGAAAATCTTGCTTTCACCAAGCTCGGTCAAAACAATGGTGTACGGCATTTACGCCGTACAAAGCCTCGTAGGGTGCCATCTTAATACTTGATTGAAAGTCGTTGTTGTAGCGAATTCAATCAACGGCAAATACCGTTCCCATGAACCACTAAACTCGAGGACGCAACATCTTAACATATCCTCAAGTATCTGAATTATCCGCTCGGATTGACCATCGGTTTGGGGGTGAAAGACGGTGCTGAAATGCAACTTGGTACCCAAAGCTTCTTGCAACTTTTTCCAAAATCGCGAGGTAAATATCGGATCTCTATCCGACACGATGGAAATAGGCACCCCGTGTAATCTCACGATCTGAGAAACGTACAATTCCGCTAATTTGTCCATTGAAAAATCCGTACGTACGGGGACAAAGTGGGCCGACTTAGTCAATCGATCTACCACGAC